>NC_142929.1:136494114-136509114 GCF_046866305.1 Octopus bimaculoides
TTACTTTAATCTTTTAGCATTCAGGTTACTTTGTTCAATATAATGCTTATTTTATTATTTTATCTTGAATTAATCACACATTATCTCATAGCTTCGAAATTTTGATAATGTGATGGTATGTTTTTAGAATGAAAGACCGCATCTGGTCGGCTTGAACATAACATAGGTAGAATATATGGGCTGGATACAGCCAGTTTAAATGCTAAAGCCTTAACGTATTAGAGCTGTATTTAGCCTTTGGTTGACTTAGAATATTAAATAGACTTGGCAATCATATATTGTTCCAGTTCGTTGAGCGTACGACTGTAAGCAACATTTAGTTTTGCGACGGTCATGAATATTGTAGCTATGATAACATACAGCCGGTTTTGTCATGAATTAGCGTTTTACACTTATAGAAAGATAGAAGAATTGCTCGCCTGCTTTGCTGTTTAATTACTTTCTGGATCTTTTGATTCTTATCTAAGCTTATTTTATTTCTCAGAACGTAACGGCAGACGATATACCGCTAAGCATTTTGCCCGGCGTGCTACCGTTCCTTATTTCTTTACTGCCCACAAGGGGCTAAACATAGAGGGGACAAACAAGGACAGACAAAGGGATTAAGTCGATTACATCGACTCCAGTGCATAACTGGTGCTTAATTTATCGACCCCGAAACGATGAAAGGCAAAGTCGACCTCGGCGGAATTTTAACTCAGAACGTAACGGCAGACGAAATACCAATTTCTTTATTACCCACAAGGGGCTAAACACAGATGGGACAATACACACATGCGGGGACAGTTAACACATGATAGAATGGAACAATGAAATTAAACAATGATAATGGGACGGCCACCCCAGCCCCACCCCGGGGCGGCCGCGTTGTTTCAATTATTTCAACAGTTCTTAATAGTTCCTTTCACAGTCTTCGATAGTTCTTTTCAAAATTATCTCAATAATTTATCCAAAATAAAACTAATCACCATTTTATATAATCTTTTATTTCCTCGTAGTTCACCACTGGAGCGCTGGGTTCGAAATTAACCTCGGGCCCCAGTGGGTTTATATCAGTCGGGAATGCCTCTTTTAATTTTTTATACTTTTCTTTTTCTATTAAAATCCATCTCGCCTCCTTATCGCAACGGTCCGAGAGGTCCACTTTGACAATGTCTTTTATTTTGGATATCTTCTTCTCTATTTTTTGTGTGTATCGATATGACATCAAATATATGCCGTTCCTATGTACCTCCTGCGTCTGTATGTCTGTTCTTTTTTGTTTTTGTGATTCTGTACTACCATGCGTCTGTTCTATATTTCTTTGTGACTGTATATCTGTGTGTTTATCTGTCTGTGGTTCTGCATGTTTGTGTGACTGTAAGTCTGCATGTTGTGTTTGTGTGTCTGTGTTTTCAGGTTCTGTGCTTTTAGGTTTCTGTAACTCTGCGTTATCTTCTTCGCTTCCCAGTGTATGTATGTCTGTGTGTTTATGCATCTGTGTATCTGTCTGTTTGTGCGATTGTGAGACTGTATGATTCTGTGGTAATGTTCTGCTGCTATTATCTTCTTTCCTCAGTGATCCCACTTGATCTTGTGATTTGCATTTTTTCCCTTGTTCGACTTTCGGCGATGAGCTCCTCCTTTCTCTCTTCCTTGATTTAGCTTCCTCAAAATCAGCTATCTGCTCCTCTTCCTGTGACTGTTTCTTCTCCTCTATCATGCCTTCTTGCGTTTCCATTTCTTTGTTTTCCATTATTTCTGGGCACCTTCTTCTAATGTGACCTCTTTTACCACATTCGTAGCACTTTGGAGGTCTCCCCTCCAACATTATGTCCAGTTTGTCCTCGTTAGGCAGCTCCAGTGTCTCCGGTATGTCACTATAAACTTTCTGACTTGCTATAAAAAGCACATTCAATCCATACCCCCAACAATTTATTTGTTGGGTTCTGCTTATCATAATTATCCTTACATCTTCTCTTTCAGGAAAAACTGCTGCCATTACCCATTCCAACTTTATTTTTAGTGGGATCCTACCCACTCTAATCCACGTTGGACGTCTACCCAACTTATTAGGAAAGAGCATCCAATTTCCATTGGCTAGTGTTTTATTGGCGTATTTCTTTGCTGCCTCCTCCGATACAAATGTTATTTCTACAGACGCGTATGTCTTGCCTCTTGTAAAAAACGACACATCTTCTTGCAATTCCTTCAAACACTCCTCCACCTCCTCCTTCGTTGCACTCTCTATTCTTTTATTTTTCCTTGAAAATGATTTATATTCCACGACTCCAATTTCCATTTTCGTCTTTTCCTCCTCTGATGGGGTCAACTTTACGTTTGGCCCCTCCTTCTTTATCATTTCTTTATATTTTTCAATTTTCTCAGCCATGTCTTCATTCCAATGTATTTCATATTGCTTCAGCAGGCCTAGGACGACGGAAGCTCGACTCCCCGTCGCTGTTGTATACGTCTTCATTTTCTCCATCTCAGCAACGCCCACCCAAAAATAGTGGCGTTATACTAAAAAAGATCGCAGCGAGTAATAACACGTCCGACCAGTAAACTCACGGCAGACGAAATACCGCTAAGCATTTCGCCCGGCGTGCAAACGTTTGTGCCAGCTCGCTCACCTTTTTATTTAAGCTTTTTGTGGATCATATCCGAAGCTTAGGACTGTAACTAAAAACAAAGAAACTCGATGACAGGAAGAACGGAGTGTGTATTTTTTATAGAAATAAATATTATAATTGCGCAGATATTTCAACACCAAAACACTTCTTTAAAAGGGCTTTGAAAAAAGGCTTTGGCATTGAAACACTTGTACTATCGTAGGGTGTTTATTTTATGATATTTTATGAATGTGTGTGTGGAGGGGGGGAGGCGTGTGCGTGTTTGGGGTAGGGGCGTATGTGTGTGTGTGTTGTTCTTTTATGTTAGTTCATCAAAGAGTCCTGAAATAGTTCGTTAAGTGTTCGGGAACTATGCTTGAGAAATTCACGTAGGTGTGAAATATACGTGTGCTTGTGTATATATACATATATATGTATGTATATATATGCATACATACATACATGTATATGTATATATATATATATATATATATATATATATACATGTACACTGCACACGCACACACACATACACACACATATGTATGTATGTATATATCAAGATAGACATCGTCCTCGCTTTGAAAACCATCATTCGTTAATATGAAATATCGTTGCTTACCTTTCATATTTATCACTTTTAAATATCATACACTATTGTAAAAATCATAAGAGGATCATGACAACAAACTGGTTATTGCATTACAATATTTAGTTTAATCCTTCTGATATTGACTGAAGTTTAGCAGTATACGGCAGCCGTCGACCTCACACCGCTATGTCCTCTTCACACACGTTTTATTATTTTCCAATGTAAGACCGGGATCTTTTTTAAAACGGGGGCCACATTTTTCATTAACGAAACACTTTGAAACTTGGAACACTGGTAGAATGTGTCATATAAAACATCTTTTTCTCTTAGTCTTCTTAAAAAAAAAAGAAATCCATAAATTATTCCATGTTAAAGTTGTCGTATTTCTGTAATTTCAACCAATCACTGACGTCCATTCAGCCGATATACATTAAGCGCCGACTACATAAACAAACGATTCTGAAACAATTAACCCTAACCCTAACCCTAACTCTAACCCTAACCCTAGGGTTAGGGTTAGGGTTAGGGTTAGGGTTAGAGTTAGGGTTAGGGTTAGGGTTAAAGCAAATTTAAAATGCAAAAAGCAAATAAAACGAAGAATCGTTTGTTTATGTAGTCGGCACTTAATGTATATCGGCTGAATGGACGTCAGTGATTGGTTGAAATTATCGAAATAAGACAATTTTTTACATGAAATAAATTCGAATACAAAAATATTTTTCTGTTCTATAACACAAAATAGATAAGTATACGAAGTTTGAAAGTCTTTCGGTACCAAAAACACTACGTAAAACATTAATGAAAAATGTGGCCCCCGTTTTAAAAAAGATCCTAAGACCGATCAAGCTAGGCAAGACTTGTTTCAAGTTTTTTCTGCATTATTATTGCATCACTAAACGATATTAAGTTGCTAGGGGTCTTGTGAAAATACATAAATATCAATATCTCTGATTATCTGTTGAATCTTCTAACAACGTATAACCTTTTATGCTTGCTTATTCATTACGAACGTTGATTAGGAGAAATAAGGTGGAAGGGCGATGGGTAAATTGAGATGACGAAGCAAGGAGAGATAAAAGACCGTGAAATACTGACAGATAGACAGATAGATTGAGAGATACTTCGTGAAACAGGAAGAGAGAGAGAAAGAGTGAGGGACATGGCGTGATAAAAACAACACAAAAACAGGGGGCGGAAATAAGGAAAAAGAAAGAACGAACGGTAGGAATTTAAAGGAATAAGAAAAGAGAGCAAAAATGTATGTACGTATGTGTGTGTGTGTGTGTATATAATACACAGATGCATATATACGTGTCAACACAAACACACACACACACACACAATATGATCATTAGTCCGCCAAAGTATGCTGTGTTTTGCCTATAGTTCTACGCTTATACTTATGGCTCCCGAAGATTCATACACGAAGTAGGATATATTTTGTCTGACGATTATGGATGGAATATTTTATTCATTCTTAAACTTATTTTTGCTTTGAAATCTTTATTCTAAAAGCACCAAATCAGTTTCTTTTGAACTTGTCACCCACTGAAATATATGTGTGTGTGTGTGTGTGTGTGTGTGTGTGTGTGTGTGTGTGTGTGTGTGTGTGGTTAAGAAAATTCGTTCCGTGTTGGACAAGAAATAATTCTACTTTTTTTTTCAACCATGGCTTTTATTGAAGCTATCTTAGTGAGTTGTAATCAGAAAGATGATAACTGTGCGGAAGCCCGTCAGATGGTACATGCCCATAAATTCTAAAAGTCAGCTTTTCTACACATTGTCCCATATTGATTGTCAGTGGCGTCGTTAGAGGTGCCGCCCGGGTCGACCCTTAACTTTGCACCCCATCCCACATATTGGCTTATAAAACAGGCCCAGATAAATAGATTTAAAAAATGGATAGATAGATAGAGAGGTAAGAAGATAAATAGATAGATAGGACGCTCTATCAAGTAAGTTAGTTATGTATACTCTCTGTCTTTCTCTGTCTGTCTATCTATCTGTCTGTCTATCTATCTGTCTGTCTATCTATCTGTCTGTCTATCTATCTGTCTGTCTATCTATCTGTCTGTCTATCTATCTATCTGTTTGTCTATCTATCTGTCTGTCTGTCTCTTCCTCCCTGAGTCAAAGTACTTTATTACTGATAGTTATTTTTAACCGTTCTTTCGGACTGTTGAATGATGAATGAAGTAGTTGGTGAGATTTGAGCTTAAAAACTGACAATAAATATTGATTAAATTTCTACTGGGTACAAATACCTTCATAGTTTAGAGAAACGGAAAATGAAAACTGTACTAATAACTTTGACGGAAAAACTCGAGTGACTTCTTTAAAAGTATCTTTTGGTTGGTGCTGTTGAAAAGATAACGGGACTATTTTTTAATTTTTATTATATTCAGTCATTGTTTTCTTTGACCACACACACACACGCACACATATAGTGTACTGTTCCGTGATGGTTAGATCAACTAAAACAGTGAGTACTCCATCTGGTGAGAGATAAATATTATTTAATAAACACAGTATGCATTTTTATGAGCTACTAATAGTTTCATGTAATGACAAACAACTCAGATAGCATTTTCTAACATGCCTGATGCCTTGCACAGTTTTCCTTTACCTAATTCATCCACAAGGCTTCGATCAGCCCAGATTATAGGAACAGACATTTGTTTAACGTACCGCCCCACAGCAATGAAACCAAAACTACTTGTTGGTGATTTGAACTTCTCAACCACCCACTTAAGCCTGTATTCAACAAATATTGTAAGATCCACAATTATGAATCTTTAATTACAGAACAGTTATTTTCTAGGTTCTTGATGCAAGAATTTAAAGGAGGAAATATTAGCATCTGACAGTATCAATCCTTCATCTTATAAGCCAAGGTCCCGGAAAAATCTTCGAGAATTTTCCATTTATAGCTTATATGATATCGTTCTCATTGGAGCTGTAATATATTGAAGCATAATGGCAGGAAGATATTCTCAGTGGTTTACGCCTTCGACTTCTGTTATTTCCTTGGTGAATGCTTTTGCATTCTCATCAATTTGTAGATAAGGACTTGTGCTGCTAGGAAACAAATCGTACGAGATCAAAGGATTTCTTGAGTGTCAGCATCACTGTCGTCTCTCTCTCTCTCTCTCTCTCTCTCTCTCTCTCTCTCTCTCTCTCTCTCTCTCTCTCTCTCTCTCTCTCTCCCTCTCTCTTTCAGAGAAAATGTTCTTATATTTATGTACGAGTTTTATTTGTTTATTTATGTGTATACATACATACTTGTACATGTAAGTTTGGTGTGCGTGTGTATATGTCTGAATACATTAGTGAATGCACACACACACACACACACACACACACACACACACACACACAAAGAAGCAAGCACGATGCACACGCGTATGGCAGTATATATCAATGTGTCTATATATGTATAAAACTGAAATAATGTGCGTGTATATATATATATGTATATATGTATATGTATATACAAATATCTATCTATAAACTATCTAAATATCTACATGTATGTGTGCGTTCATATGCATATATGTATATGTATATACACACACACGCACACACATATATGTATGTGTGTGTGTGTGTGTGTATCTATCTATCTATCTATCTATCTATCTATCTATCTATCTATCTATCTATCTCTTCTCACGGACGTGCTGTCACATCGGCTGCGAAGGTAAACGTTTATTTGACCTTTTACTGTCCACATTTTGTTGGAATTTTTTAATAATTTTGTTGCGAAGCACCTAGGCTTCATTTGTGTGTATTTTCAAGGGCAGGAATTGACCCCCAGGGGCAGTTTCGGCCCTAGCAAAATACAAAAATTTCCTTCTTGACATTTGAAAAATGTCGAGAAACATAATTTTGGAACGCTTGTCTTGTTCTTTTGACAAGCATTTCCCGAGGCTTCAGATGCCAGAAGAGAAAAAAGAACAGAATAGCGCGTGCTCATGCAGTGACACGAACGCAGTTGCTATAAACGTCACAAAGACTGTGAGTACAGCTACTAACAGCCCTCTCACCACCACCACCACCACCACCACCACCAACACCAACAACAAAAACAAAACTGTAACCAAGGTTACAAAACCATGCGTGAAAACCGTCACAAATGTCTCTGACGTAAGCACCACTGCTGCTGACGCCATCATCACCACCACCAACGACAACAACAACAACAACAACAACAACAGCAACAACGACAACAACAACAACAACAGCAACAACAAGGAAGTAAAGTTATCGGCCGTCAGCAATGACACCATCACCTGTTCAACAAACTCTGCTGCCACTACCACCACCTTTGAACCAGGCAGTACATACACCAACATAAACAAAAATATCCAGAAGAACATGTCCGCCAGCACAACAAAAACAAATTTCGCAAATGCTTTAAAGGAAAAAAGAACAACAGTGACATTCACACAAAAACAAATAAAAGACACAAAATCCCTTCTTACGAAAGAAGGAGATGATGTCAGAATTAACATCCCAAAAGATATTATAGAAATGAAAAACAAAAAGTGCATCATTTATAAACTGGTAAACACAAAAACCAGACGTGTAGAAAATGTTAGCACAGATAAAATTGAAGTTTGTCTTAGAAAAATTTGGCCTTATCAGAATCATGTCACCTGGGGAAGGAAATTCGGAACGGTGCAAGTAAGGTTTCTGGATGAAAATTTAGCTAAACAATTTTCGACACTCTCTCTCCGCACAGATGACTTGGTAATGATACCGAGTTATCTAGGACAGAGAGTGACCAAAGTTATGATAAAAAATGTGCCATCGGAGGTGGACACCCAATGGCTGATATCGGCCGTGTGCCTGGAAATGGAGGAGGCAAATATTTTGGAGATTACGGTCGGAGAGGAAAAGAACTGGGGAGGGAAAAATCTGGAAATCCTTCTCCACATCACGGAGGAGGCTTCACAGAAAATTCCTCCAAACATTAGATTGGCAGAGGACCACAAGCTGTATGTGGTGGTAGAGGGCAGGCGACCTCGCTGTTACCTATGCAACAGCGAAGCACATCTGAAAAAGGACTGCCCTCTGGCCGCTAAACAAAAACAACAACAACAACAACAACAACAACAACAACAGAAGCAACTACCAAATACCCCCAACAGAAAAACCTTACTACCAACACCACCAGCAACGCAAAAAACAACAACAGAAATATCAGCAATAACCACAACAGAAAAGACAACAGAAACTGCAAAAACAGAAGAAAAAAAAGAAAATTCCAAGACTGCCTCTCCCTCCCCCATATCACATACACCACACATAAATAACAAGGAGCCAACATCAATAAAAACAGCAACACAAACATTCACAGAAACACACACAGACGCACAAAATTTGCCGTTACCTCTTTCTGACTCCTCAGATCTCCCATCATCCGATGAAGAGAGTGGGGAGGAGTGGAAAATAGCTACGAAAGGAAAGAGGAAGCGCAGTAAGAAGAAAACAAAACAAAATGCAAACACAAACAAAGCAGGGAGATTCACATCTCCCGAAAATACTACTAACACCAATAGTAATATAAAAAAAACAATGCTAACAGCAATAGACAGTACAAACACAGAGTTGATGAATTACATCAACTCTAAAACAAACATCACAAATAACTATATCAAAACCAACAACCACCCACGTACAACACCGCCAAAACACATTAAAATTATTCATGTAACACCAGCATTACACAACACAATAAAATCCCTCTACCCCAACTCGGTAGGGGGATTCCAGAAATATTTGTGCAAGAAATTGTACAATAGCCTCCTTGGTGAAAAATCCAAGGAGGAAACAAAACTTTCTAACGGCAAGTAACACTCTGTTCTTTTGTTTTGTGCTTTAAAGCACACGTATAAATAGAATCATGGTGAAGATTGGTTGTGTGAATGTGCGTGGCTTAGGGTCCCCTTGGAAACAAGGGTACCTCTTAAATGACATCAAGTCACACAATTTGGATATCATAGCCATTAGTGAGACCAGACTCCATGAACCGCGGGCCCTAAAGTCCATGTTTGGCGGACAGTTTAACATTTATTTTTCTCCCTGTCTGACGAGGATGGGCGGTAGTGGCACGGCGGTTCTTTTTCGCAAGAGTCTGGATCTCCAAGTAAAGACGATATTTACGGACCCGGAGGGTAGACTGGTTGTCCTAGATGTGGACGGCAGCGATGGAGGCGCTTTTCGGTTGCTGGCAGTTTATGTGCCTCCTTTAACAGGTCGGTCAGACTTCTTTCGACGTCTAGAAGTATTCCTGGGAACGTCTCGTCCCTTACTTTTAGTGGGGGATTGGAATGCTACCTTGGACACGCATCTAGACTACGTGGGGAGTGACAAAAGTAGAAGGGGATGCAAAGGCCTCATAGACCTGCTCAGACGCTTCCAGTTGTCTGACAGGTACCGACTCGACCACCCAAATGTGCCAACGTGGACTTGGAGCAACCGCATTGGGTCGTCGAGATCGTATCTAGATAGGATAGTGTGTAGGACAAGAGATAGAGATAGTTTAGGATGTCCACAGTTCCACATAGTCAGCTACACGGATCACAAACTTGTGACGTGTACGCTAGACTTAGATAAGGCACATAGGCAGGGTCCCGGTTACTGGAAACTAAACGCGTCTTTCCCGTCGAGACAGGTTTTCAGAGACCGGATTAGCACGTTAGTAAAGAGGGCTTTGACGGGAGCCATCGTCAACAACAAATGGTGGTTTGCCCTCAAGAGAGCAGTGAGGGCGGAAGCAATAAGGTATAGCAGGGCACTAGCTGTAGAGAGGAACAGAGAAGAGGGGGAGCTAGTGATAAAGTTAGAAGAGGCATTGCGAAGTGGCATCGCATCCGACGTTTTAGCGGCGAGGTTGGCCCTCGACCAACACTTCAATGCTAAACACGAAGGGTGTGCTGTCAGGGCAAGGATGCGTGCTCTGAGGAATGAAGGTGTTGGAGCCGCACGAGAGGCCCGGGTGGCGGAGGCGCAGCGGGGTAACAGAGCCACCATCCGGTCTCTGGTAGACGAACAGGGGCGCGAATTGCTCGAGCCGAGCAAGATGTGCGAGGCGTTTCAGCGGCATTTTGCCCGACTGTTCGGGAGGAGTGGCGAGCGAGAAGGCAGGGTGGACTTTAGTGCCTACCTGCACAGCTTGCCACGACTCTCGGCAAGAGAGGCGGAGTGCTGCGAAGGGGTCATCACGGCGGAGGAGGTGAGGGACGCGATGGCGGGTTGCTCGACGGACAAATCTCCGGGTTTGGATGGTCTGCCCTACGAGCTTTACAACTGTATGCCAGACTTGTTTGGAGAAGTCTTGGCGGTCGTGTACTGCAACTGGCAGCAGAACGGGAGCATTCCCGGTTTTGTGAGCCGAGGAGCGGTAACGCTGCTGAAGAAAGATCCAAACAAGGGGGACGCCATAGATAACTTTAGGCCCATCACTCTGCTCAATGCAGACATGAAAATTTTGGCCAAGGTGTTAGCCAAGCGGTTGGCGTTTGTCATCGAGAAACTGGTCGGCACGGAGCAGACGTGCGCCGTGCCGGGCCGGAGCATCCATGACAACCTCCATCTGATGCGCTACATCATAGAGAGGGTAGTTAAGGAACCTGGCATGGGTGGGGCCCTGATCAATTTGGATCAATCGAAAGCTTTCGATAGGGTAGACCATCGATACTTGGAGGCCGTCCTCGAAGCGGCCGGCTTCGGTCCCGTTTTCCGCGGCTGGATGGCTGCCTTGTACACAGGCATCCGTTCGGTTGTTCGCGTCAATGGACGTCTATCGGGACCCTTCGACATTGCACGTTCGGTTCGTCAGGGATGCCCCCTGTCGCCGCTCCTGTACGTATTGACTCTCGAGCCACTACTGCGGAAGCTGGCGACGCTGAGGGGCATCCCGCGAGAACTGGGGTGCGGGACGAGCGTGTCGGCATACGCGGACGACGTCACCGTCATAGCGTCTAGCCACGAGCAAATCGAGCTTGTCGGCGAGACGCTGAAAGACTACGAAGCGGTGACGGGAGCGAAAATCAACCGGGATAAGTCGGTGGGTTTGCTGCTCGGCACCTGGAGAAGCAAGCCCATACCGTCCGGCAGCGCCTCAGTAGTGGGACGCTGGACGGACGGTCCGGTCAAGTTGCTCGGAGTCTGGTTCGGTCCGGACCTGCAAACGGAGAAGAACTGGGACGAGATAACGAGTAGGGTGGCCACTCTCTGCCGGCAATGGTCCGAGAGGAAGCTGTCCCTAAAAGGTCGGGCGGAGGTGGCGAACGCGTACATCGCGTCCGTCATCGAATACCGCCTGACCGTCGTGCCTTGTCCCGATCGCGCCATCACCGAAATGGAGCGCATCCTCTTCCGCTTTTTGTGGAAAGGAAGCGTTCCGATGGTGAGGCGATCCGTTTGTTGCCAACACCCGCTGAAAGGAGGGCTGGGCATGCCGTGGTTGATGATGCGCAGACATGCGCTGAGACTGCGACATCTCCGGCTCTACGTAGACGACGGTGAGCAGGTGTGGTCGCCGTTTGTGCGACGCGCTTTCCCGCAGCTCGTCTCCATGACCGAGCTGCAGTCGTGGATCAAAAAGAGGCCGAGGAATGGCGAATGGCACCGTGAGTGTCGCGTTGCTCTGCAACAACTTTGCCGTCCCGGGTCGACCTTGAGCGGCTGCATCACAACGAAGTCATTCTATAGGGGATTAGTGGAGGGCAGGTACGACGACGATCTCGGGGCGAACCTGGGCGTCGACGAGGAATACCTGACCCGCCTGTTCAGGACGACTTTCGGGCCGGGACCTATGGACAACTTCCAGAGATCCCTGGCCTGGCAGTGTTACCGAGAGGCGCTACCCGTTCGGGATAAGCTCTATAGACACGGCTCGCGAAATGTGGGGCCGACCTGCCCGAGATGCGGTCAGAGCGATGAAACCGTTCTGCACGCACTCGTGCGGTGTCCAACCATTTCGGGGCTGTGGGCTTATGTCGAACGACTGCTGTCGCGTGTGGGACGAGTCGGTTTATCAACCGAGTCTATCGTCAATATCGTCACGCCTCCTTCCTTTAAACGGGAAGGAAGAGCTGTATTTATCGTACTTGTGGCTATGGCCAAAGAATGCATCTGGTGGACGCGTCTGAAAGGATTAGAGACAAATACTTTCCTCTCTGGTCAATCTCTCATCAACTTTTTCAAGTATCACTTGAAAAGGAAGGTGAGAGTAGAGAGGCAAGTGTTGTCTAGCAAATGTTTCGAAAAAAGATGGATACATGTAGCAAGAATGGCACGTATAAATGACGAAGCCACCTTGACCATGATTCTATAAAACGTTTTAAAATTTTGTAAACAGAGAAATTTTATTTAACAAACTGTGACGCTAAAGACCGAGGTTACCGTGGTCTTTTCGTAGGTTTTTCTTTCCACGGATAACCTCCCCATTTATTGGGAATTTTTTGTATTTTTCGTATTTTTTGTAAATACCCCAAACGTTTTGCGATGTTTTTTTTTTTTTTTTTTTTTTTTCATCGTTGTCCCCACTTTTGTTTTTTTTTCTGCTTTGTTTTCGACCCCCTCGAAAAGAAAAACTCTACATTTGTATTTTGTCCCCTCTGTGTTGAGCCCTGTGTGGCTAATAAAGAAACCTATCTATCTATCTATCTATCTATATATATATGTATATATATATATATATATATATATATATATATATATATATATATATAATTTTTCTATTCTTTTACTTGTTTTAGTCATTTGACTGCGGCCATGCTGGAGCACCGCCTTGAAGTGTTTTACTCGAGCAAATCGACCCCACGACTTATTCTCTGTAAAGCCCAATTCTCTATAAAGCCTAATACTTATTCTATCGATCATTGTAACGAACCATTAAGTTACAGAAACATAAACACACCAGCATTGGTTTTCAAGCGATGGCGGGGTGTGGGACGCATACACACGCACGCACACACGCACACACACACACACACACACACACACACACACACACACACACACACACACACACATATATATATATATATATATATATGTATATATATGTATATACGACAGGCTTCTTTCGGTTTCCGTCTATCAAATCCACTTAAAAGGCTTTGGTCGGCCCGAAGCTATAATAGAAGACATTTACCCAAAGTATCACGCGGTGGGATTAAACCGGGAACCATGTGGTTGGGAAGCAAGCTTATCTATGTATCCATCGATTATCTATTTATATGTACAGTATATATTGTCTATACATTATCTATATACACTCATGAATGTTTTTGTATATTTTTAACATTTAATGTACACAGTATTTAAAATGAGCTATCAATAGTTTCTTACCATAGAGACACTGGGATGAACAGATTTATGTAACGTGGTTTGTGTCTCTACGCAATCTCCGGGCTCTTGGCACAAGGTTTGAAAATCGGGACGCTGGTACATTAAAAATCGCGAGAAAAAAACGAGCTTGATGCAAAAAGTGGAACGAGAAGACAAAGGGTGGATATCTATCTATCTATCTATCTATCTATCTATCTATCTATCTATCTAGAAGATAGATAGATAGCCCGTTGTATATATATATATATATATATATATATATATATATATATATATATATATATATACATATATATATATATATATGTGTGTGTGTGTGTGTGTGTGTGTGTGTGTGTGTATAAATTTTCATAATGAGGTAAAAATCCAAGGCTGTGAAAGATTTTAGAACATTTATAAATAGGTCTTACAGCTGTTTCCGAGATGTTTATATATCCCTTCATCGGAGACGGTGTGATACATATACAATTATAAATAAGGGCAAAAGACAAAAAGATTTTCTATGCCAATATGGTGAAAAACAAACTTTAGATCGTCTAACGGCGTACAATATTTTTCACTATAAATACATAGCGTGTTAAAACGAGAAAAGCAAGCTAACAGAAATTTTAAAATTTCGCTATCCCCGTTTTTTGGGGTTTGTTTTTTGAGAAGTATATATGTATACATATATATGCATGCGTTTGTGTGTCTCTCTTTGTCTCCCACTCACCATCAGTTGACAACCGATGATGGTGTGTTTACGTCCGCACAACTTAGCGGTTCGTCAAAAGGCACCGTTAGAATAAGTACTAGGCTTACAAAGAATAAATCCTGGGATCGATTTGTTCGACTAAAACGCGGTGCTCCAGTATGGCCGCAGTCAAATGAGTAAAACAATATATGTATGCATGTATGTATCAATCTATCTGCACGTGTACCCTTAACGTATTTCTCGGGGGGCATTCAGCGTGATACAGAGTGTAACTAAGCTGGCCCTTTGAAATGCAGGTACAACAGAACAAGAAGAAAGTGCTGAAAGAGTACAGCAGGGTTCGCCACTACCCACTGCCGGAGCCTAGGGAAACTTTAGGTGTTTTCGCTTAATAAACACTCACAACGCCCGGTCTTGGAATCGAAACCGCGAGTCCGCTGCCCTAACCACTGGGCCATTGCGCCTCTGCTGCTTGTACATATAAATCATTATAGATATACATCAACTAAAAGGTATGACTTTATTGAATAAAGAAACAAAGTATATAACGGCGATTTAGCCACTCTGGTATATACGAGTTAGGATTTAATTTAATAATATTAATTAGTTGTGGCAAACATCGAGATAAGGTATCCTACCTGTTTACTAGTTGTTTTTTTTGTTTTATAGATTTTTTAAAAATATTCCTCTTGCTGATTTTATTTATTTCTTTATTATTTATTTGAGTTCTTTCACTGCGTATTTTGTTGTGGTTCTAA
>NC_142929.1:136516614-136524114 GCF_046866305.1 Octopus bimaculoides
CACACATATACATGGATACTGATACACACACACACATATATACATATATATATGTATATACACATACATACACATGTGTACTTGTATATACATATGTATATATACACACACACACACACACACACACACACACACACACACACACACACATATATATATATATACACACTCATACGTCCACATTTATACATATGCACATACGTACCCACGCATATACAAATATACACATGTGTGCGTGTCCCCATATACACATATGTATCCATCTACATATACACACATGTATAAATAGAAATAGATTCATGCACATACACATAGCTATACATCTACACCTATTACCTAATCAAATAAACAGTTTCGCATATACATATACATACATGTATACATACGTAAACACACGCATGCACATACATACATACATACAAATACATATACACATACATATACATACATACATACATATATATATATATATATATATATATATATATATATATATATATGTGTGTGTATATATAAAAGAAAAACAACTCAAGTGTTTTATATATACATACATACACACACCCATATACATACATCCACATATCCATATATGTGTGTGTGCATGCATACATATACATATACACACACACATATATATACACATACATACATATTTTTTCGTACACACACACACACACATACACGTATATACATATACACACATGTACACATACATATACATACATAAACAATCCTTAAATTTTTAAATATACTCAAATACCCAAAATTTCAAGGAGTTCCTGCCTTAAAAACAGGAACTAAACCACAGTTATTTTGTGTTCTTTGCTACATTGGTTTCTATTAACCCATTTATTCTATCAGAAGAATTTTTATTCATTAAGATAGAAGAAATACACATAATTACACACATATATATATGTATATATGTATATATATATACGTACATATGTAGGAGCACTTCGTCGGTTACGACGACGAGGGTTCCAGCTGATACGATCAACGGAACAGCCTGCTGACGAAATTAACGTGAAAGTGACTGAGCAATCCACAGACACGTGTACCCCTAACGTAGTTCTCAGGGAGACTCGGCGTGACACATAGCGTGACAAGACCGGCCCTTTGAAATACAGGTACTACTCATTTTTGCCAGCTGAGTAGACTGAAGCAACGTGAAATAAAGTGTCTTGCTCAACGACACAACTCGTCGCCGGGAATCGAACTCACGACCTTACGATCGTGAGCCGAATGCCCTAACCACTAAGCCACGCGACTTCACATACATGCATATATATATATATATATATATATATATATATATATATATATATATATATATATATATATATATATATATATATATTATATATATATATATATATATATATATATAGATAGATAGATAGATAGATACATATATATACATACATATATATATACATATATATCTACATACATACATACATATATATATATATATATATATATATATATATATATACATATATATATATAAATATATACATACATACATATATACATATATATATATAAATATATACATACATACATATATACATATATATATATGTACACATATATACATACACACACACACACATACACACACAGACACACACACACACACACACACACACACACACACACATATATATATATATATATATATGTCTATATATATGTACATATATATGTACATATATATATATATATATATATATATATATATATATGTATATATGTATGTATATATGTATGTATGTGCCACGTTGTGTTTGTCATCAAGGCAAAAGTCTTCCACATACTCAGACCTCATTATGTAGCTAATTTACATAATGTTCAGTTCATCGTTGTAAAGACCTGTATCAGTGTAAATTAACAGGTGTTTAGTTAGCTTACCGTGTTCTCCTATTGATACTGTGCGTGCGGAGATTTAGTTACATTCTATGTGCTTTATAGTGTGGTCATAGCTTTGTCAAAAGAACACAAATGTGCAACATAAGAGTTTTACTCTTACTGATGACTGAAAATTTGAGGGAGCATTGCGAAATAAACGAATGCTCGCATAGAGGCTCCGTTGAACCAGTTGTATCTGTAACAACTCCGAAGTAGACTCGATACAAACGAATCTATACTCCGTTGTTCTGTGCAGACAGACAAAAGTCAGTTCTGTACAGATCGTGTATATTTGTCCTATAGTAGGCAGATAGTGTATATGTGTACGATCACATATACTTAGTGTATATGGGTGCTATACCATATATATATAGGTACACGGACGGGATGCTGGATGAATTTTTGCCGAAGGACAAGAAGCCGAAGTCAAGAAGCCGAACGGACACAGTGCCGATCGAACACAGTGCCGAACATACAAGATGCCGAAAAGACATACAAAAATTAAAATATATGATAAAATTACCAAATTGGTGAATATATATTCCAAATTGGTAAATTGATCATTAAACTATGTAGGTAGGAATGTTTTTTATTTATTGTGTCCGTTCGGCTTTATGTCCGTTCGGCATTGTGTCCGTTCGGTTTCTTGGCTTCGGCCTTGTCCTTCGGCAAAAGTGCATTCCGCATCCTGTCCGCACAGGTATATATGTATATATATATATATATATATATATATATATATATATATATATATATATATATATGTAACCTCGTGGGCATCGGTACCATTTTCCTCTTTCTCCGTTCTTCCATTCTCCGAACTTTCCATCTTTCCGACGAAGGGCTACGCCCGAAACGTCATATATATATATATATATATATATAGGGTGTATTTGTCCTATACTATACACATAGTGTATATTTGTCCTATACATAAAAGTAGCGTATATTTGTCCTACACCATAATGGTGGTGCATATGTATCCTATACCATAAAGATAGTGTGTATGTATTCCATACAATATAAATAGTTGGTATGTGTCCTATATTGTAAAGACAGTGCATATGTGTCCTGTACCGTATAAATGTGTATTTCTCCTATACCATGTAAATAGTGTGTACGTATCTTATTCTGTACTGATGATGTGTATGTGTCCCATCCCATTCAAATAATCTATATGTCTTTTATTATAATGATACTCGTCTTACCCTTTTTTCTTGCCTTTACTCATCAATAGAAGATATTGCTTCCTTAGAGAATCTTCGAAATTCTAGATTGCTTGTAATTTTATATTTTACCGATTATAATGAACGAATTATGTTTTTAGACAATTAATGTATCGCTTCCTTTGATTTGAATTAAATGTAAACGTTTCTAGGCTTGAGATAGCAATCCTTCTTGTTCTCGCATAAGCATGGATACTGAAGCATCTTAGTCTTAAGATTTAGGTAATTATAGATAACTAGTGTCATAGTAGTGCTCACCAAATTATTTATATGTTGCATCATATAGTTGGGGTGGATTTCCTCGTGGTAATTAAATTTCAGCTTTCCCTGGATTTAACCTGCTGCGCTATGTAATATGTTCATAAGAAAATGTCAAAATGTTATATCATAATTGTTTCATTGTCTCGGTGGCTTGGGCAAGTAATATTTTGTACAAGGTATTATGATAAATATATATACATAGATAAACATGCACACACATATATATATACGAAGGGCTTCTTTCAATTTCCGTCTGCCACAACCATTCACAAGGCTACGATCGGTCCAGAGCTATAGCAGAAGACTGTTGCCTAAGCTGCCACACAG
Source organism: Octopus bimaculoides (assembly GCF_046866305.1). Taxonomy (NCBI): domain Eukaryota; kingdom Metazoa; phylum Mollusca; class Cephalopoda; order Octopoda; family Octopodidae; genus Octopus; species Octopus bimaculoides. The sequence goes on from NC_142929.1 coordinate 136,520,343, forward strand.
TGGGACTGAATCTGGTTCCGGTACCATGTGGTTGGGAAGCAAGCTCTTGCAACATAGCCATGTATATATATATATATATATATATATATATATATATATATATATATATATATATATATATATATATATATATATATATATATATATATATATAAAGTTAATAAAAGAAAATGGAGAAGAAAAAATATAATAGATGCTTGGTTCATTTTATTTGTATCACAATGGAAAAGTAATGCAAAATACAAGTGATTCATATAAGAATAAGGATAAAAGAAACCAGATCGACAAACAACCAAAAAATATCCGAAAAGAAAATCCTACACATGTTTCAATCCGACAGTATGTTTGAATCATCAACATTCAAACGATTATAGATGTAAAAAATACACATATTGTCGGGTATCTTCAGGGAAAAGTAAGTATATTTTCCGGTCATGAATTACGAAATAATTAATTTGAGGACTGTGTTTTGAAATTTTCAAACGTAAACAACAACTTATTAGGGCACGGAGTCCATATGATTAGATATTGATCGTTGAAATTTAGCTAATATTGATCGTTGAAATGTTGCTAAAACACCTCAGTGCATTTGAAAAATATATTTATAAAAATTTATGGGAGGAAAATGGGATAAAGACGAATGTAACTTATCATTAGGGGTATAAGATACAAAGAATTAGATTGAGAAATGTAAAGGAAGAAGTGATGAAAAGTTTGTTTATACTATACTACAATGTTTTTTGGAAGTAACACAGAGGAATATAACATTGGTATTATTTTGGATTTAAATGGGTTAAGATATACTTTCCGTTGTTCTAAGAAAAAAATATAAGGTATATAAAAAGGTTATATTGTACTTATTTAGGAGACACGAAAACAATTTTAAACCGGTGTTATAGTTTATTAGTTTTTTAGGTCATAATTTGAGTAACTAGAAATCTCTCTTGTTGAATGTATTTGATATAACCAGTTGGCATTTGGACTGTTATTAACAATCCTTACGAGAAAGTTACATCCTCAAAATTTTGAATTAAATACACACACACACACAGACACACACATATTAAAATCTATCTATCTATCCACCTACCTACCTACCTACTTATCTACATATCTGTTTCTATCTATCTATCTATTTATCTATCTGTCTGTCTGTCTGTCTATCTATCTATCTATCTATCTATCTATCTATCTATCTATCTATCTATCTATCTATCTATCTTTCTATCTATCTATCTATTTATATTGATTATACATTCTAAATCCAGCCAAGCAGTGACACAACTCGATGCCAAATATACATAAATGCTACTTGAGTTCAAAGAAGTGATATTTCTTTGGTCATACAGAAGTGAAATTTTGTTTAAGAAAAATATTTCTATCTCAAAGCAATTCTTTTTTCCCCTTTATACGAAGTTAGCTAACTTTTTCATTCTCTCGCCGAATCACTATTCTACTGTAACTAAATTACACATCCACTGGGAATATTATTCCGTTCTTGGACGGAGTATAAAAAAAATTACGCAGAAGATAACAAACAGAGTTGTCTTTGATTTTAGAGATGTTTAGATAAACATGGAGAGACAGACTGCAAGAAAGATAGATATGCTTAAATATCCCCGCATACAGGAATAGAAGAAAAAAAACAGAGAACGAAAGAAAGATATGCATAAAATGTTAAAACAAAGATCAGTAATGTCGATAGGAAGTCGCACATGAGTTTAATTGACATTTCACTATTTCTTTATTCTACAACATCAAATAAACTTGACAGTTTGATCACAATTACTTCGGCAAATTTAGCTGAGTTTGCACTAGCTCCGAAGAGATTCAAATAAAAGTGGAATATGTTCAGAGTTATCTGCCGTACTTGCCGATGGAAACCTAATATTTGTTAACAACAAATATTTCTCCTTTTGTTGCATATCTGATTTTTCCATTAGCTTTTTCATGTTTTTCATCAGAGTAAATATGCATTTGCGTAGTTGACTGATGCAAATGGACAGACGTGTAGTCAACTCTACTGACTGACAGGCAAACAGACATGCAGAGAAATGCATATTAAAAAACTAAGTCAACATTGATTTATGCGTTAATCTGTGGACAGATGCATCACATCGATCTTTCATTTAATTATAGAGACAGAAATAAACTTACAGGTATACATACATTTACGTGTGAAGCAGTACAGTTGGATACGTGTGTGCATGGGTGCGTACACGTGTACGTGTGAATGTATCTATATATATATATGTATGGATGAAAGTAAATATGAATGTATATAAAGCATGGTCACTATATATGGATATGTAAAAGTCGATAGCTACGGTAAACATATTTATCGTAATTGAATTAATTGAAAATATACTTACAAAAGGGGAAAATGCGTTTATTTTTCAATTCATATATTTACATATTGTAATATAATTTGTATTGAATAATCTAGGATCTTCGTGTGTACACACACACACACACACAGAGGCTGTATTTAAGAACCCTAGAGGACAACACAACGTCGTTGTCAACATTGATGGACAGCAATGAACAAAGTAAGCATGCGTTATATATATATATAATTTTTTTTAATATAGGGATGCTGGTCAGTACAAAAATATAAAAAAAACTTGAAGACAGTCGGTGCAAGAATGGAACGACAAAAAGAAACGAAATCAAAAATTACGATCCTCATCCTCCCTGATTGCAGAAATCACATTAAATACAGCTGGTTTAGAACACAATAGTAGAAAATAAGTCTGCGAGACTCAATCCGGAGCGGGTGGTACCCACCAATTCGTTAAAAGAAACCTGTCCTGCTAAAAATTTGAGATCTCGAATTAAGCAGTGTGTTGGAATTGCTGGATCGAAGAAAAATATGAGTTCTTTCTGCTATGCATAAATAGCATTTCTTAGATCCAGTAAAATATGGCTTGGATTTCTTCACTATTCTCCACTTAATTGTATGTGGTGTAGAGCTCCTCTTCAAATTCCATACATGGTTAGCCAACTTAAATGCATTACTTTTATAGATGTGCCGGTAAGATGATAGGTGGTTTGCACAACGTCTCTTAAATTCGCCCTCACATGTCCCGATGTAATTCTTCTTTTTAATTGATTTGCCTTGGAATGTAGCTGTAATTTCAGCCTCATATGTGACACAATTTATCATACACACCTTGTCAAGTGGGCAAGCTTTAGGGTCTCGACAGTTATAACTGGGAGTGGTCACTTGGTGATTTTTGCGAATTACAATGTTCCTCATATTGGTGTATTTATCTATTTATCCATAAATATATATATAAAGTGTGTGTGTGAGAGAGAGAGAGAGAGAGAGAGAAGGAAGAAAGGAAGGAAAGATAGAAAGAAAGAAAGAAAGAAAGAAAGAAAGAAGGATGAAGAGGGAGATAGCATAAAAGCATAATAAACATAATTTCTCATATACTTCATACTTCATTTATATTCAAAAGCTATTTCATTAAGATAAACACAGCCAAATTTATAATTATATGATTGTGATTCATAGTTGTATTAAGTTAAATTAATTTTAAAAATAGTGGTTATCTAAATTATCAGCAATGTTATGTTAATCAGAAAACTGTTACTGGCTTAAAACATTATTAGACTGAAAAGATGTTGACAGATTTCTCCTCCACGATGGTGAATGCTCTCAGCTTATTTTGAATCCAATAACGTTACGCTTGAAAACCCACATATCTCTAATTATTGGACAATAGGACTCGATTATGTAATTTACATTATGTAACAAATAATCACT
>NC_142929.1:136529114-136531614 GCF_046866305.1 Octopus bimaculoides
ATAATAATAATAATAATTTCTACTGTAGACACAAGACCTGAAATTTCGGGGGAAGAGCTAGTCGATTACATCGACCCCAGTGTTTCACTTGTACTTAATTTATCGACCTCGAAAGGATGAAAGGCAAAGTCGATCTCGGCAGAATTTGAACTCAGAACGTAGCAGCAGACGAAATACCGCTTAGCATTTCGCCCGGCGTGCTAACGATTCTGCTAATCCTCTATTAGTGCCAGTTTGGTCCATTAACGAATACAATAAACACACATAAAAAGGTGTTACACAGTACGCGAAGATAAACAAGGAAAAATTTGTATAAATTTCATATTTTCGAGAGGAAGGTCACTGACATTGCACGATATTGTAAGACGTGTTAAAAGATGTTTGACGTTGCGCAAAATAATCACACAAAATAAATAAATATTTTATCCCGCTCTACGGTTAGTTAGAGCCAGGAGCTATATTGACTGATGGTACGTCTATCAGCGAAGTAGACTGAGCCAGAGATCAATGTTTACTCATGCTGCTCTGTCAACAAACGCTGAAATATTTATATAATCTCGAAGATTTAAAGGAAAATACAAAATAATGATCTACCGTAGAAAGACAGTAACATTTGTTTACTTTATCATCAAAACTGTGAATTTGTCAACTATACCATCACGATTATCAAATGGTTTAGAGTATCACCATGGTTACCCGTTTTACATCATCACTATAATTATAGAATTGAGTAATTTCATTTTATTTTCTTTTGTGCTTTCTTTCATCATTTGTTTTCTGTATCATTAACTGTCAAATTAGTTGCTATGACTACTAAATTACTTATTAAGCGACTAAGAAAAATTAACACACACACAGAGATGCAAACTCTTGCATTATCACATACTGTCACATACAGTCCTAGAGACGCATAAATTTGCTTAGCTTATATACACGGTTCAGTGAGAAGACTGTCGCATATCACTCGCCATATTGTTTTTCTTTCGGTTTTTTTTTTTCATATGTATTTGATAGAAAACAAAATTTCTGTTTTTACCATATGAGTTTTTGATCGTCTGAGGGAATTAATTGACATGATTGTCAAGAATATGGAAAGGCAAACTTCGAAGATGCGGTAAAAAAAATACGACAACGACCATGGTGATGATGATGATGATGATGATGATCAAGTCGATAGGGATGATGATGATCAAGTCGATAGGGATGATGATGACGATAGTGGTGATAATTATGATGATGGTGATGATGATAATGAGGAGGAGGAGGAGGAGGACACCGACGTTGATGATGTTGATGCAGATGATGATGATGATGCTGATGACATCGGTGATAACGATAGGGATCATAATGATGATGATGACGATGAGGATAACGATGACGGTTACTTAGTTTGGCACCAAAGCATTGATTTATTCACAAGGGACATTCAATAGACACAAGTAAATTATTGGTACTCGTTCACATAAGGCAGTCATGAAATAATAACACTATCAACAATTGTAATAATTATAATAATTTCTTACCGATTAGCAATGACGATCACATATTAAAATTAATACTTTTTTTCCGGCTCTCTACATTCTGAGTTCAAATCCTGCCGATGTCAATTTTGCCTTTAATCCTTTCGAAGTTGATAAAACAAAGTACCAGTCAAGTACAGGAGTCAATATAATCGAATTTCCCCCTCCCCTCAAAATTGCTGGCCTTGAACTCTGCAACTGACCGGTATCTCGTTCAGGGGGAATGTTGCGATCACGGACTTTTATACGCCATGAAAACCCTGTAGCCGGCTTTATGAATCCTAGGGTGCAAGAAAAATAAAAATACATGCACATACCTAAATGAATAGAAATAAAAGCAAGCAGGGGCCGTACACTCACATAGGGGTGAGATGGCGCCAGCTTAATTAGATCAAAGCATCTTACGGCTCCGAGCGCCTTTTACTCCTGACATCTGGAAATTTTTGAAAGTGCTCGTAAGCACTTTTGGTGTGAGAGATTGAGCAAGGATTATATCCTCAAAGTAGTAGCTCTTTTTAGCTGTTTATAGATTACTGGTGCGATTTTCACCTTCGCTCTCTCTTATCGATGTTCTTTAAAATGATAACCAAGCTCGTCTGCTGTCAGATCGTTGTTCCTTCGGTTTTCATCCTTCAATTTGTTTTATAGTTTCATCAATTCCTCGTTGGCTATTTGAAGGACTACGAATGAATATCATGTAATTCGAGGTGAAAATAGGGTCCCTCCACCTGTGTCTTATGAGTTTCTCCGATGGCCTGCTATACATTCCCAGTATCCAGTATCCATCGTCGCAAGATCGTGTAGTCATACAGAGATGAGGTTAGTTGGCTTCCTGATGGTCAGCCCTGCACACTGAGATCGAGATAATTTTCCCGACTATCATTAGGCATGAGATTAAGTGGTGCTTTAGAAACAAGTTTCTGGGAATTGTTGGTAGTTTTTTTCTGTTTCTGCTTATCTCCGCTGCTCTCTCCTTCTCT
>NC_142929.1:136536614-136539114 GCF_046866305.1 Octopus bimaculoides
TAAGGTATACATATCTGGTTTTGCCGTAGGATTTCGTGGCATTTGTGCTTTAGCGTTTCTCTTAGTAAACCAAACACGTCTAGTTAAGGTGATGGTGGCGGTGATGGTGATGGTGATGGCGATGGTGATAGTGGAGGTGATGTAGAATATCACGACAAGATGGAAAAAGAGCTGGTGTTGATGATGGTGTAAGCGTATCGAAACGATGGAGATAATGGTACGGATGAAGTTGAATGATGATGATGATGATGATGATGGTGATCATGATAACGATAATGGTAGTGGTGTTACTCGTGGTAGTGGTGGTGGTGACGGTGGGGCTACGGATGAATAAGTTGAATGATAATGGTGATGGTGATGGTTGTAGAGGTGGTGGTAGTGGAGAACATCATCATGATGATGATGATGATGATGATGATGATGATGATGACGATGATGATGATGATGATGGTGATAATGGTGTTTATAGTCGTGGCTGTAACAGTGGTGGTGGTAGTAACGACGATGACGATGATGATGATAATGATGTTGATGAAAATGGCGATAATTTGGTTCTAGTCCGAACGACAAAGATATATTTAATAATCGTCGCACATTATACTTGGTAAACCACATTTTTCAACCGAGAAAAATTCCTTAAAGTTTGGCGGCGACTGAACTTAGCATCACACTACAGAAGGGCAAGTGTGACGTCATTTGTAGCCAAAATAAAACGAGAACCATCCGTTGCTAACATTACAACCCCTTCCATGTTTGCACTTGAAAAACACCTCCGACTAGAAACATTCCATTATCGCTACCGTTAATGTCCTAGAATATTGGGACACTGTGTGGAGTTTTGAGAACTGATTCCAACACACATCAATTGCAAACACCGACCTACACTATATACAAAACTGAACAAATCGTGATGATGATGATGACGATGATATTACTACTACTACTACTACTACTACTACTACTACTACTACTACTAATATTACTACTACTACTACTGCTGCTGCTGCTGCTGCTGCTGCTACTACTACTACTACTACTACTACTACTACTACTACTACTAATAATAATAATAATAATAATAATAATAATAATAATGATAGCATTGTCGCTGTGAGGTTTCTTTCCTTTTTCTCCCCCCCCTCCCACTTTATTTTCTTTGTCTACTGTTTTTACTTTTTATTCTATCCCTTTTTCTCTCTGTCTTTCTTCCCCGTTTCCCCTGTCACATGACTTTGTAAATGAACAATATAATCTGGGGCGTTCATTTGAATGGCCTGCAAATGTATACAAGTGCGTTTCTCTGCCCTTAGGTGTCAGCAAGACACTCGGCAATCTCCTCCGTCAAGAGTCAGGGAAAGATCCAGTGATATCTACAGTAATGCGCTATGTCCGTGAATGGTATTTCTATGAAATTTCATTGAACCCCCCCCCCCCATTTTCCTAATAGTTACGAGGGAAAAGCTCGGATCTTGTGAATTTTCCGAAGTTGATAATGAAAATAATAATAATAATAATAATAATAATAATAATAATAATAATAATAATAATAATAATAATTAATAATAAATGTGCATCTCTGATCATGAGCAGAAGTAGTGGGGGAGCATTTGTCTTGGTATAAAAAGATGGGCTACAGCAAATATTCTGCTTAATACCACAGATTTGCTTGTCAGTTGTTTGAACTTAACCAGTTGAGCATGTCTCTTAGTGGCTGACAATATGTGCATCTCTGATCACGAGCAGAAGTAGTGAGGGAGCATCATAGCCATGTGTTGAGAGGAATTCTTTGGGGTTTGAATAATTCACCTTTGGAAACATGGGTGTTTTGCTCAACGTCCTTAAACAAACCTTATTCAGTGACCTTTTGAGCGGGATGGGCTACTCGACCTGAAGAAAATTCTAACTGGGCCCCACCTGCGAGGTCATGCGCTGTGCCTGGTGTATCCTTATCAGACGGGTAGTCATGATGGGTATAATGGGCTTCGTATATTTGTACCCCAGTGTCACTTTGATGGCATGCACTGCTCTCTCACTCAATAATAATAATAAGAAGAATAACAACAACAACAACAACAACAATAATAATGCCAACAACAACAACAATAGTAGCAATCCTTTCTACCGTAGGTACAAGGCCTGAAATTTTGAAGAGTGGGTTAGTCGATTATATCGATACTGACATGACTGGTATTTATTTTGTCAACCCCCAAAAGTCGACTCGACGGAATTTGAACTCCTGCCCAAAAGACGCACGAAATACTGCTAAGCACTTTGCTCGGTGTGTTCAAAAACAACAACAACAAAAAAACAACACTAATTATTATTGACCACCATGGATGAAATGCTGCGATGGGGCTGATGGGGGTGGGGGACAGAGACAATATATATATATATATATATATATATATATATATATATTTTATTTAATTAAGGTTTCAGCTTAGAGCTGCGGCCATGCTGATGCGGCCATGCTGATGCACCACCATATATTCTTTTTTTC
>NC_142929.1:136546614-136551614 GCF_046866305.1 Octopus bimaculoides
TATAAGCCATTAATATGAACTTGATAAAGATAAAGACTGATAAAACTCGAGCGGGAAGCAAACGCAGGATGTGTAGAAAAGCGGACTAAAGTATTAACTATCTCCTAAGTGAATGTAGTAAGATAGTACACAAAAGAATATAAATGCAGACATTAGTGTGTCTACATCTTTATCTGCCAGTTTGTGTGAAGGTACTAAACTAGGACTAAAACGAATATAAACGTAGGAATGAATGTGTCGATAAAAGAGCGCGTCGGAATGTTAGTCAAGTTTGTCGATTCGAAATTACGGGAAAATATTACCACGAGCCAGAGGTTATGAGAGCGAATGATGATTAGTTTTATCGGATGTTTTTCATAGAAGCTGACTATACTGTTAAAATAAGGAGACCAGATGTGATCGTAGAAAACTGAAAAAAACCCAAAGAAACATAGATTTTGAAATACCATATTATAGTAGATTGAATATCAATGGCGTTAAGAAAACTGAGATCAAGAAATTGCGAAAGTTTGGGGAGAGAATTGTTTCGATGGTTAATTGATGTACGTGGTGCAACACCCGAATTGCAACATCAAAGGATCGTGAATATCGAATTTGAGACACATGTTGTCGACCTTCAGAAGAATGCCTTCTTGTATGCATTCTGCACAAACCTTACGAAAGATTCTTCAAATTACAGAAGATTTGTTGCCGCAAAACCTTAGGATAATATCCCTCCTAATCAAATCAACATGTAATAGATTTTGTTATTATAAAAATGATGATGATGATGATGACTACGATGACGACGACGATGATTATGATGGTGGTGGTTGTGAAGGTAGTGTGGTAGTGGTGATGAAGCTAATGATGATGATGATGATGATGACAGTGATAACGATCAAGAGGGTGATGATGGTTAATTTCGAATCTACACAATACCAGAAGAAAAAAAAAATGTTTTCGTGGATATTGAATTTTAATGAAATCATACGATGTTCGCAGGCATTCTTCTATTCATCTCGCTTTTCAAATTAATTTCATTCCTTCTCTCTTGAGTTTCATCACAAAAATAATGTCCAAAAGCTCAAAAATAAGCAGAAATTACTTTTAAATCGGGTTTAAATTATTGATATGAAATTTTGTTTTGTTTCTCCTTAGTGCTTTATCTGTAATTGTTTTCGTTTTCTGTGTGAATTGTTTACTCATGACTATTGGGTTAGCCGAGGCAGGAGGACGCTGAGCTAGTCTTAGTCTTCGTTAATAATTTCATTCACAAATAATTTCTATTGTAGTTCCAGAGCAAATAAGTTTAACTTTCGCTTTTAGACTCCAGAGACAATAAAATATGCATTACGAAAATGATTTCAATCAAATATATTTCTCTCTCTCTCTCTCTCGTTCTCTCTCTAACTAGATATGGAAAGAAATCAAGAGATCAACAACATTGTACATTAAGAGCCATGATGGTTGAAAACGAAAGGTATAAAATTCCAATGATAATCCGGGTGGAGTGGTTGTAAAGTGGTTCAGGAGAGGAAGCAAAGATCCGAGAAGAAGGTAGGAAAGGAGAAGAGGGTCCAAGAGAGGGGCAAGTTTAGTCAGGCAGGATCAACTGGGGGGATATAGATATATAAGACAGGCCTTGACTCCGGTTAAAACAAAATTATTAGTTATAACGTTGTGACAGACGCTCTCAAGCAATTTCTCTGACTATATTTTTACAGGTGGTTGTTTAAGTCTCACATCTTAAATTCCAACATTTATTTTTTTTTAACTATTGGCGCTTTCGCTAAATTGTTGTGAAGCTTGAATGAAATATCACCAATAAGATGAAGAAAAAAAAAGAAAGAAACAAGAGAGCAAGTAAAATGGTAAAAAATGATGATGGTAGTGGCGATGCTGGTGGCGGCGATAGGATTGGTTGTGGTGGGGGTAGTGATGAGGATGATATTGGTTATGGCTATTGTTTAAGGCTGCTTTACATCTGAAGCCTGATTGAATGGTCAAAGCCTGTGCATTTTAACCGTTTGGCCATATTCGGCCCAGATATTCGACCTGTTTTATGTTGAAACTGGCCAGACTCTACTTCTTGCACTTATCTTACAAGGCCATTCAAAAACTAAACAATCTCGTCATCGAAATCTCAAAGCTTGAAGATAATTCACGACTAATTGAAAATAATGCGAATAAATAAGAATTACATTTGACGTTGTAATCTGTATAATGTAGACGTCTTGACACCAAATAAAAGCGGACGTCCAAAACCATTTAGCGATTGGCATTCGTAGAACCAACAAGGGATACAGAACCAAACAAATGTCTAGACAACTTTATCAATGGCCCCATACCCCAGGAGGCATAGTGGATGACTACAAAAGTGTACAAATATTTACAACACTCTTTCGTTTTACCACTTTCTAGTAAAGATATTGCACTAATATGTAGGGCAGTTAAAGTTCTAAAACAATAGACGAAGGGTATTTAACAAGTAGAGTAGCTGGGGATGAGGATAAGTGGGAGTGGGACGACTGAGGTGGGGGTGAATGAGAGCTGGACGAGTGGTGTAGGAGCGGTCTGCACCGGGGGCTCTTTTAACTGTGGGGAGAAGTTTTGCCTTTGTCGTATAAGCCAGCTTGGGGATTCCTCGAGGGGTCTGCGGCAAACTCGTATGCTGCCCTGGGCGGTAGAAGCTACATCACTGTATTTAAACCCTTTTAATACCAACCCGCCTGAAACCGTCCTTAGTTCTATGGTGCAAAACCCACTTTCAAAGTGATCAGAACTGAGACCTTCCATTAAAGTTTTATGCTAATTTATGTCCCAAACACCAGTTAAATCATAACGGTCACGTTAATAAATTCTACCATATCGTCAAAATAAATTAGAACTCGAAGACCATGTGTTTTAAGAGAAATATGGTAACGAAAGGCTTAACTTCACTACATTTTCTTAGGTTTCTGATAAATTTCTATCAACCAAAGTATTAGTAAGGTGAAAAATGTTGAAAATTATTTCCTGATATCAATAGAAGTTGCTTATCAACCACATGGTTCCGGATTGTGTCCCACTGTGTGGCACCTTGGGCAAGTGTGTTTTACTATAGCCTCGGGCCGACCAAAGCCTTGTGAGTGGATTTAGTAGACGGAAACTGAAAGAATCCCGTTGTATATATATATATATATATGTGTGTGTGTGTGTGTGTGTGTGTGTGTGTGTGTGTGTGTGTGTGTGTGTGTGTGTGTGTGTGTGTGTGTGTGCACGCGTGTCTCTGTTTGTCCTCCCTCCACCATCGCTTGACAGCCGATGCTGGTGTGTTTACGTCTCCATAACATAGCAGTTCGGAAAAAGAGAACGATAGAATGAGTACTAGGCTTACAAAGAATAAGTCCCGGGGTTGATTTGTTCGACTAAAGGCGGTGCTCCAGCATGGTCGCTGTCAAATGACTGAAACAAGTAAAAAGGAAATATTGTAAGAGAGAGAACCATGAAATTAATGTAACACTTTTTATTATAACTGAACATAAAAACAAACATTAATGCGTGTTATGTATGTATGTATGTGTATACACACACACACACATATATGTATATATATATATACATACATATACATATATATATATATATATATATATATATATATATATATATATATATATATATATATATACATACATATGTGTATGTTTGTGTGTCTGTGCTTGTCCTCCAATATCGCTTGACAACCGATGCTGGTGTGTTTACGTCCCCGTAACTTAGCGGTTTTGCAAAAAGCGACCGATAGAATAAGTACTAGGCTTACGAAGAATAAGTCCTGGGGGGTTGATTTGTTCGACTAAATGTGGTGCTCCAGCATGGCCGCAGTCAAATGACTGAAACAAGTAAAAGAATAAAAGAATAAACGTTAATTTTACTCCAACGTTTACAGGACGAAAACATCACACTACTCTCTAACATTCTTTTCTACTTAGGCACAAGGCCCGAAATTTTGGGGGAGGTGGAGGGCAGTCGATTAGATCTACCCCAGTATGCAACTGGTACTTAATTTATCGACCCCCGAAAGAATGAAAGGAATTTGAACTCAGAACGTAAAGACAGGCGAAATACCGTTAAGTATTTTGCTCGACGTGCTGACGTTTCTCTAACATTAAATACAATTGATTGATCTCATTTTCAGCTTGCCACACTCTATCTCTACGAGTATCTTTTGACTGATAAATTATATAAAGTATGTAACACTTGATCTTTTGCATGTTTCCCTCATTAGATCGCAGCCATGGTGGCGCACCGCCTTGAAGTGTTTAGACCAAAGGTTCTCAACCCATTTTGGCCAAAGGCCCCCTTTTGATCCTTGGAGTCACAAATACCCCCACCCCAACCGAAAATAGTTTTATTTTTCAATATACTACTTATTTTGATATCAGCAGATAATGATTTAAAAAAATAAAGGACATCGTTTTGCATATGAGCTTGTACGCAGTCGGGAGTACAGATGTACGCAGTTGGGAGTACACATGTACGCAGTCGGGAATACAGACGAACAAATTGAAATGCAAAAACAAAAACGAAATAATGAATTGAAAGTTTGGTAATTGCGTTTATTTCCATCACGTGACACTTATGAGATCAACATGTTGTCTATCGAAAGAGTGCTCTTTGGTACAAGAGAGCCCCTTTGCTCCAGAACGCCCCCGCCCCACCACTCGAGCTCCAAATACCAGTCCCCTCCACTCGAAGGGCCACATGGACCCCTTTGAGAACCTTTGGTTTAGACGAACAAATTGACACTAGTACTTAATTTTAAGTCTGGCTTTTGTCACATCGCCGAACCGCTCAATTACGAAGACATAAACAAATCAGCACCGACTGTCAAGTGGTAGTAGGGTACAAATAAACTTAAATCACACACACACACACACACACACACACACACACACGCACACACGCACACACGCACACACACACGCACACACACACACACACACACACACACACACACACACACACTCACACACACT
>NC_142929.1:136556614-136609114 GCF_046866305.1 Octopus bimaculoides
GATTCCTTTTCATGAGTGCTGCCTGCAACTGATCGATGTTCTTTTAAATATTTTATTCCATCGTAAGGCAGTGAACTGGTAGAATCATTAACATGTCGGGCGAAAAAAATGCTTAGCGGCATTTCGTCAGTCTTTATATTCTGAGTTCAAATTTCGCCGAGGTCAGCTTCGCTTTTCATTCTTTCTGGGTCGATAAGATAAATACCAATTGAGTCCTGGGGTCAATATAATCGACTTACTCCTTCTCAAAAATTGCTGGCCTTGTAACAAAACTTGAAACCAATATATCAATATTTTGTTTTATCGTTTTTGTTATGTAATCATTTTACGTTTTTATTATGTAGAGTCATTTTACGTTTTGTTATGTCGAGTCATTTTACGTTTTTATTATGTAGAGTCATTTTACGTTTTGTTATGTCGAGTCATTTTACGTTTTTCATCGGCTTCTTTATATTTTGTTTAGTTGTTTTGATTTTTATGGTATTTCTTAGAGGACCTTATTACATCCATGGAAATTTTTCTGTTTATGAAGTTTATATTTGTGAATGTCTTTAGAGCGTATATTTTGTGTGTGAAAATTTGAACGCTTTATATTTACGGAAACATGTACAGGAAAACATTTTGTATTTAAATGGAAATGTACAGGAAATCTTTATTTACGGTTTGTTGGTCATCTTGGACTGTATATTTGGTAATTTCAGTGGAAACTTTTGTGATATCAAAATTATACCATGTTTTTGTGCATGTGATGCTTTTTGATAAATATATTTAGGAAGATGATGGTGGTATTGGCGGTGATGATGATGATGACGATGATAGTTGTAGTGGTTGTAGTGGTAATGGGGGTGATGGTAGTGGTGAAGAAGAAGAAGAAGAAGAAGATGAGGAGGAGGAGGAGGAGGAGAAGGAGGAGGCGGATGAAAGGGAGGAGGAAGAAGTAGGAGAAGAGAAGATGAATGATGTTGATGATAAGAAGAAAAAAATTAATATCATTATTATTATTATTATTATTATTATTATTATTATTATTAGTAGTAGTAGTAGTAGTAGTAGTAGTAGTAGTAGTAGAAGAAGAAGAAGAAGAAGAAGAAGAAGAAGAAGAAGAAGAAGAAGAAGAAGAAGAAGAAGAAGAAGAAGAAGAAGAAGAATTTAGCTGGCCGAAATTTGTAATTCCTGGTGCTAAATAAATCTTACGGAAATTAAAGAAATGTACATAAGTGTCTAGACAGGATTGATCTATACAGATATGAACACACCTACAGTCATTATTTGTAATACAATATTCTTAGGAAGTGAAGATTAGTCTATGAGCATAGTAATTATACTTTGGTTAGAGTTATAGTTTGCTCTTAGTTTGTGAAAATTATGTCGGTTGTATTTTTATTGACCTGAGGATGAATTTTTCCCTATGTGAGCAATTAGAGAAAGTCTCAGTTCTTCTATTTAAGGTGTCATCACTTGTCAATATTTTCTCTAATAAGCAAATTGCGATTATATCACTTGTTTACGTGTGGTATTAATTCTTGTAACAATATTCAACACGTACACGTACATAAACACTCGTGTATCAGTATTTGTGTATATAAAACACGAAAGAAAACGCTGTACTACATATTATATATATATATATATATATATATATATATATATATATATATACCCAGGCCTATTCCCCCATTTTTTAAGGAAGGGGTAGCCACAACAAAACACACACCAGGCATTCCATTCATTTCTAAGACAGCAAGTACTAAATATCGAAAGAATTTATTCACACACACACTCACACACACGCACGTACACACACACACGCACACCCGTATGTATGTATGTATGTATGTATATACATATATATGTGTGCGTGCGTGCGTGTGTATATATATATATATATATATATATATATATATAGAGAGAGAGAGAGAGAGAGAGAGAGAGATTAAAGTAAAAATAAAAAATGAAATGCTTTTTCATTGTTATCTACATCTACCTTCTCTACATCTACGTCGACTTTCTCACGGAAAGACCACTTCTTGACGCTTCTAATAGACAGTCTCAACAACACACTTTCAGTTGTAGTTCAAACCAGAGTTTTAGTGGTAAACCTAACTGAACACTCATAGTTCCTACCTATTACTCTGTTGACGAAAACTCTTCATATATCCTGTAAATATATATATATATATACTTACTCTCTCTCTCTCTCTCTCTCTCTCTCTCTCTCTCTCTCTCTGTATATATATATATATATATATATGTATATATATATATATATATTATTTATGAATTAAGGCTACCATTGGTTTCATGTTAAGAAGAGTAGAAGAATATCCAAGTATCTTAACAATTTTCCAGCCGATCACATGGAGAAAGGTGTTCTCCATTTTGGAGTTTGTTTTCCAAAATGGAGGCAAACACCTTTCTCCGTGTGACCGGCTTGAAAAATTGTTAAGATACTTGAATATTTTCCTACTCTTCTTAACATGAAACCAATGGTAGCCTTAATTCACAAATAAAGAAATTATTTATCCACCAATGCGGTGCTGAGCATTCGTTCCAACGTATTACATTTACATATATATATATGTTCATGTGTGTATATATATATATATCTGTGTGTGTGTGTGTGTGTATGTGTGTGTGTGTGTATATATACATATATATATATATATATATATATATATATATATGTATATATATATATATATATATATATATATATAAATATACTCACATACATACATACATACATACATACATACATACATACATACATACATACATACGTATATGTGTGTATATGTATACTTTGCGAATTTCTCTATAATCATATAACAATTTCTTACTATTAAATATTTAAGCTATATATCTAGAATTAAGCAAAAATTTGCAAACCTATTGTATTTGTTTTTCTAAGCACCGACGCAAGTGATGAATAAATATGATATGAAGATAAAGAATATTCTTTAATTACGTTTCTTCCAGAAAATTTGTCGTTACATGTGTGTATGTCGCTGAAATTAAAAATTTCTGAATGAGATTGCATTTCATAACTTTTGTACGCATGCATGTATGTATCTCTTCCCTCTCTTTCCCTTCTCTATCTCTCTGTCCCTCACACTCTCTGACTCCGACTTGCTTTCTCTGTCTGTATTTTTTGTTTTCTTTCTTGCATTCTTCCTCTGTATTTTGCATTCCAACTAAATAGCTTAGTAACTTTATGACACTATTTCTGACACGACATCTAATGAATGTGGTATTTGGTGTCACGAAATATTCTCAACTAGATTTATTATCATAAACTTCCGTTGTTTTTCGTTTCTCATTAGATTTATTTATTGTTCTTTATTTGGCAAAAAACCATGTCCATATTTTGAACGAAATCTTTATTGCCATTATAGAATGTATGGCCGTCAGAATTTCTAATTGCCTTTCCCCATAAATCTGTCGAACAACGCCTATATTATTATTATTATTATAATTATAATTATCAATATTATTATCATCGTCATCATAAAATCGTTAGTACAGTAGAACAAAATACTTAGCGACAGTAATTCTGGTTCTTTGCGTTCTAAGTTCAAATTCCGCTGAACTTTGCCTTTCATTTTTTCGGGGTTGATAAAACTACCAGTTGAACACTGGGGTAGATCTAATCGACAACTCGCTCTCTCAAAATTTCAGCTCTTTTACCTGTATGCCTAAAGTGGATATTATCATTATCTGGTCAGGCTGTCTATCTGCTGTCAACACCCGCTGCATGGTGGCCTGGGCATGCCGTGGTTGATGATGCGCTGACATGCGCTAAGGTTACGACATCTCCAGTGTTTCTTTGCCGATGAACAGGTGTGGTTGCCGTTCGCCGGACACGCATTTCTCCAGCTGGTCTCGTTAACGGAATTGCATTCTTGGGTCAAACAGAGACCGAGAAAAGGCATTTGGAAATTGGAATGTCTTCAAGCGCTCACGGCCCTCAGCCATTCGGACACTGCAATAAGTGGAAAGTCCGCCTTAGCTTTCTGTAGAGGATTAGTGGAGGGAAAGTGCGACGCTATTCTTGGGGAGATCTTGGGCGTTGAAGAAGATCATTTAGCCGCTCTCTTCCGAAAAACTTTCGGCTCGGGACCGATGAATAATTTGCAAAATCCTCTGGCCTGGCAGTGCTTTGCCTGTTTGAAATAAACTATATAGGCACGGAAATGCCGTCAGCCGAGCATGTCCATGATGCGCGCAAGATAACAAAACCGGGATCTTTTTTAAAACGGGGGCCACATTTTTCATTAACGAAACACTTTGAAACTTGGAACACTGGTAGAATGTGTCATATAAAACATCTTTTTCTCTTAGTCTTCTTAAAAAAAAAAAGAAATCCATAAATTATTCCATGTTAAAGTTGTCGTATTTCTGTAATTTCAACCAATCACTGACGTCCATTCAGCCGATATACATTAAGTGCCGACTGCATAAACAAACGATTCTGAATCAATTAACCCTAACCCTAACCCTAGGGTTAGGGTTAGGGTTAGGGTTAGGGTTAAAGCAAATTTAAAATGAAAAAAGCAAATAAAACGAAGGTATGGAGATTAAATACGCTTTACATCGCTTAATAAGCCAAAAGAGTAAATCTAAACAACTGAATACTTGTCAGTGATTGGTTGAAATTATAGAAATAAGACAATTTTTTACATGAAATAAATTCGAATACAAAAATATTTTTCTGTTCTATAACACAAAATAGATAAGTATACGAAGTTTGAAAGTCTTTCGGTACCAAAAACACTACGTAAAACATTAATGAAAAATGTGGCCCCCGTTTTAAAAAAGATCCCAAAACCGTCCTGCATGCACTCGTCCAGTGCCCAAACATTGTTGACCTGTAGGTTTATGTTGAACACTTGCTGTCACTTGTGAGATGGATCCGGCCGTCAACCGAATCCATCGTTAAGATCGCTCCGCCGCCTTCCTTTAATCAGGAAGGGCAGGCTGTCTCTATATGCCTGGTGACCGTGGTGAAAGTGTTGTATGGTGGACGAGACTAAAGGGGCTGAAGCCAAATACTTTTTCTTTGGCCAGTCCCTGATCCATTTCTTCAAGTTTCATTTGAAGATAAAAATATGAATAGAGAAGAAATGTTTTCTTCCAGCCAGTTTGCTGAAAGGTGGGTGAAAGTGGAGAGAATGGTGTGAGTGAACGAACGGGCCTGCCCTGAGCATACACTTGCAATTGGAGAAGAAGAAATGAAAAAAGGCACCTGCCCCAGAAGTCAGGGCACTCATATATTGCTAAAATTGTTTTTTTTTCCATTGTGTTTAGCTAATTTACATGAAAAACCCTCACAACAAACACTCATACACATACACTCACACATTCTTTGTTTTGTCCTGTACTATGCATAATGTTTTTTTTAATGCAAACGATTCCGGGGTCGATAGATTACGTACCAGTTGAACATATATGTGTGTGTGTAATATATTATATATGCGTACTAATTTGAGCTTCCGAAGATTAAAATTTATTCGAAGCCTACGTCTTCTTCCATTGACATATACTAAAATAGATTAATACTTTATTATAACAAAATGCTATTTAAACTTGCTAATTTTCATTTCAATATATATATATATATATATATATATATATATTATTTAATATCAATCTAGTTTCTATTTTGATTACGAGAATCAAATTCCGGTGTATTCAACACTGTTAATATCCAATATTCAATTTTTATCGGCCTGACGTGAGGATATTAAACATTTATTTTATTTCTGTGTAGGCGTGCCTGTGTGGTAAGAAGTGTGCTAAGAAGTTTGGCGGTGAGCTGGCAGACACGTTAGCGCGTCGGGCGAAATGCTTAGCGGTATTTCGTCTGCCGTTACGTTCTGAGTTCAAATTCCGCCGAGGTCGACTTTGCCTTTCATCCTTTCGGGGTCGATTAAATAAGTACCAGTTACACACTGGGGTCGATGTAATCGACTTAATCCGTTTGTCTGTCCTTGTTTGTCCCCTCTGTGTGTAGCCCCTTGTGAGCAGTAAACAAATAAAGAAGTTTGCTTCCCAACCACATGATTCCATGTTCAGTCCCAACTTGGGCAAGGGTCTTTTACTATAGACGGGTAACCAAAGCGTTGTGAGTGTATTTGGTAGATGGAAATTGAAAGAAGCCTGTAATATGTATATGTATATAAGTGCATATATATATATGTATGTATGTATGTATACATATATATATATGTGTGTGTTGTTTCAGCTTCAAACGTGCGGTCATGCTGGGGCACCACTGTTGGCTGTATTACAACATTATCTGAAACCTTCTCTGATATGTGGCATTTGGTGAATGAGGGAGTTTGATGCCGCTGCCCTCATCTGTATCTTCTTCCGTTGGGTAGGCTCATCTGGAACCCTTGACAGGAGATCCAGTTTTGTTTTGAAGCCACCTACATCCACATAGGTCTCTCAGGCATATATATATATATATATATATATATATATATATATATATATATCAGTGTGTCTTAGTGTCTACAACTACTACTACTACTACTACTACTACTACTACTACTACTACTACTACTACTATTACTACTGTTGTTGTTGTTAATGTTTGATTGTTGTTGATGTTGTATTCAGAGCTGGGCGGGCGTGGATTTTGCAGATTCGTCTGTTTCAGGAAAAGTATTACTTTTTAAATTAGACGGTTCATTTTGTACCATGTTTGTGTGGACATGTTATACAAAGAGGCGAGAAGTTTTTCTTGTTTTGCTTCCCATGTTAGAAAAAAAAAAAGACTTATATTTTTATGTATTTATTTATTTTTTGTTATTAATCAGCTGCAGAAAATATCCGTAAATATGGCATCCATTGAAGTAGCGATAAGTAAAAAATTCCACAAAGACAGTAACAGCATGTATACTACCTAAAAAAATGTTTGATAGATTGAGGAAATAAAAACAGAAAAAGAAATTGAATAAACTTTGATAAATGAAAGAAATAATAAGTGTTTTTCAGGATAATAGCTGTTTTGCAAGTATAGTGAGTCACAAAGAATCTTCAAAAATAGAAAAAAAGGTTGGATCCAGGAGAAAAATTAAGACATGGAGGTAATATGTTATGCGAGAGAGAACTTTCTTATTAGGGAAATGGATAGCGGAACTAATACGCTTAAAGCTAACACAAGTCTGTCTTATTCAAAAAAGAGGAGACTTCATTGTGCTTTCAAAAGAAAAGTTAAAAGAAGCCCTGGCTATGTGTGAAACGATTTGATTTCACCGACTGATTTAGAAGAGATGGAAGCTATTTCTGGCTTTTAAGTCGGAGTACGAAACGAAACCATCTAGCAGACCGATTCCGTGCACTACACTACACTCATGCTTAAAGGCCGGTGTAAAAATATGTGAGATGGTAAAAACAAGCGTTACAACCGGAGATATTAGTACAGACAATAACATTTTGTTCGCCTTTAATTTTGCACCAAAATATGGTTGGGTTGTGAACGCAGAAGTAACAAGAATGGATGGATCTTCTTTGGTTATGCAGGTCTTTATCGTTGCCATGAGTTTCTCTGATCTTAGCTAAATGGTAGCGCCTCACCTATGTGTAGGTGAATTGTTAGTATTTGTTTCTATCTGCGTTTTATTCATATGTATTCATATATTTGCGTGAGCGTGCGTGCATGTGCATTAATCTAGTATATGTATTTTGTCTAAATTTATTTTTATTTATATTCATTTATTGACTCGGTATATCATAAAAGGTTTTGTGTCTTTTGTTCTTATATAACTTGTTTGTACATCCCACACGTTCTGTGAACATTTTTCCCTTACACCCTTTTTGATGAACGAAATGGTGGTGGATAAATGCACAAATAATAATAATAATAATAATAATAATAATAATAACAACAACTACAACAACAACAATAATAATGATGATGATGATAGTAATAACAATAACAATAATAATAATAATAATAATAATAATAATAATAATAATAATAATAATAACAACAATGATAATAATGATACTTATAATAATAATAGAAAGATAGACGCAAATAGGCCAGACATCATACTGAAAGACTTCAGACAAAAATCATGCCTCCTCGTTGATATGACTGTCCCAATCGATATAAACGTATCTGTCAAGACCTACCAAAAACTGAGCAAATATAAAGATCTTGAAATAGAAATTAGCAAAATGTGGAATCTGAAGACGAAAACAATACCTATTGTCATAGGTGCCCTGGGAATGACATCGAAACGGGCTGATTACTACCTAGCTCAGATACCAGGAAACCCCAAAATGGCTGAAGTTCAAAAGATAGTGCTCATGGGAACTGCCCATATCCTACGTAAAATACTGTCTATGTGATCTCAAATTTTAAAACAAACACATAATTTTCTTATGGTTTCTTAAACATTCACTAGAACGAAACTGTACAAATCCAAATATATGGTACCCTAGGCATAACACCTACATGAACTTCTAACTTGTTATCTCTTGAGGTCTCTGGGTGAGACTTGGATCCAACTTGTACAAATGCAAAACAAAAGTCAAACATAAAATAAAATAATAATAATAATAATAATAATAATAATAATAATAATAATAATAATAATAATAATAACAGCAATGATAATAATGATGATGATAATAATAATGATAATAATAATAGCAATAACAATAATAATAATAATAATAACAACAACAACAATAATGATAATAACAGCAGCAACAGCAATAATAATAACAATGATAATAATTATAATAACAACAGCAACAACAACAACAACAATAATAATATTTTCTTTTATTTGTCACAGGGACATAGATGAGTGGAATATCACAAAGGTAGTGTACTATCTGTGGGGATTTACATATAAGATGTGGGGGGGGGGGGGCAAGGGGAGAGAGTGCGAAATGAGATGAAAGTATACATAGTATACAAATTATGTGATAGAATGAAGGATACAGAAGAAACCCCAGCAAGGGCCAACCAAGAAAGCTCATAGACCCAGGATTGTCCTGACCACAAACAAAATGCACCCTCGCCAAAAGTAATGGCTTCTTCTTTTAGCGACAAGGACTCGAATGATGAATTAAAATGCAATAAAAGTGATTCTTATTCTTTTGTTTCAGTCGTGTGACTGCGGCCATGCTGGAGCACCGCCTTTTAGTCGACCAAATCGCCCCCAGGACTTATTCTTTGGAAACTTTAGTACTTATTCTACCGCTAAGTTACGGGGAACGTAAACACACCAGCACCAGTTGTTAAGCCATGTTGGGCGGACAAACACAGACACACAAACATGTACATACATATGTATATAAATATATATATATATATATGTATATATATATAAATGTATATATATATGTGTATGTATGTATACAACGGGCTTCTTTCAGTTTTCGTACCAAATCCACTCACAAAGCTTTGGTCGGCCCTAGGCGATAGTAGAAGACACTTGCCCAAGGTTCCACGCAGTGGGACTGAACCCGGAACCATGTGGTTGGTAAGCAAGCTACTTACCACACAGCCAATATACAAAGTCGTGTGAAGTAAAACAGATACATTATATGAAGACAAGATGAGATGTGGATACACACGTGCGTGCTTTAAATTATACATGTCAGCTTATTTACAAACGTTTTCCCCTCTCAAATTGCTTAAAATGTAATTGAAAATTCATTAATCCTATGACGAATGTGTCTATAAGAGAAAGTAAATCATACAGAGTAGATATGTTTATATTACCTTAATTCGGGACACAAGATATGCTTCGATGTGTTGGAACGCAGCAAATCGAGATATTTTAGAGATACAGTCGTATCGAAAAAAGGGACATCAATTTCATGATGAGTTAATATAGAAATAAAAGTCTTTACGTTCTGAGTTCAAATTCCGCCGAGGTCGACTTTGCCTTTCATCCCTTCGGGGTCGATAAATTAGGTACCAGTTGCACACCGGATTCGATATAATCGACCGACTCCCTCCCCCAAAATTTCTGGCCTTGTGCCCAGAGTAGAAAAGAATATGGAGATAAAAGAACGAAAGAAAAGCGAATTCCGATTTACTGAAGCTGTACAAGGCATGTAGAGTGCTCGATTGGGCAATTAAAAGATACAAAATGTTCAATACCAAAGCCATTCCCACCATACAGCCATATTTGATAAATATTTAAACTCTCATACAGACGCATGCGTACATGAGTATGCATAATGTATATGTTTACCTGTCTATATACACTGGGGCCGATTCGTTCGACCAAAATTCTTCAAGGTGGTGCCCCAACATGGCCGCAGTCTAACGACTGAAACAAATAACTTATATGTATAAATCATATATACATACATAACTCGTGATACAGATGTGAAAAATCGTATAGATTATATTGTATTTATGTATTCTGTTTTTTTTTATTAACATAGTCAATATATATAGATGCGTGTGTGTGAGTGTGTGTGCATTTATATGCATAGTTGATATGTGTGTGTGTATATGTATATATATATATATATATATATATATATATATATATATATATAATATATACATAGAGTTATACATACATATATGTATGTACATTCTTTTATTTGTTTCAGTCATTTGTCTGTGGCCATGCTGGAGCACTGCCTTTACGCGAACCAATCGATCCCAGGACTTATTCTTTGTGAGCCTAGTACTTATCCTATCGGTCTCTTTTGCCGAACTGCTAAGTTACGGGGATGTAAACACACCAACATCGGTTGCCAAGCGCTGATGGAGGGGAGGGGGACAAACACAGACACACAAACACACACACATATATATATATGTATGTATACGACGGGCTTTTTTCAGTTTCCATCTACCAAATCTACTCACAAGGCTATAGCCAGAGGCGCCATGCAGTGGGACTGAACCCAGAACCATGTGGTTGGTAAGCAAGCTATTTACCACACAGCAATGCCTGCGCCTGTATATACAAGGTTTTTTGCGGGGAGAAAACTTGGTTGGTTTATTCAAATTCTTATATGTGAAAATATTAATTGTCAGATTTTTGTTGTATTGAGCTTAATTGATTTAAATAAATAGAATGGAATTTTAATGCTTCATTAATTGTAATTTGATGTTATTAAAACAATGCTTATTAACGTATATTTTAAATCTATTCCTTAATGAGCTCAGCAAAGCTATTCATATAAACCTGTCGTCGCCAGACAGTTTCGATCCTTCATACGTTCATGCAATTTAGAAAGCTTCCTCTTTTAATTATTATTCATAGACATTTGCATGGTACATTAGATACACAACACAATCTTATTCAAAAGGGCAATTAATTTTGTAGCTTTATCGAAATTTAATTAATATTGTTTAAATTGTTTTTTACTTCAAATTAACAAAATGTATTAACTTAATCCATTGACATCAGCTTTGTGAAATCTGCGTGAGACTTCTTTTCAATTTTATCAATAACTATTTCAAGCCAGTTTTCGTTATAGTTTGTTTCTTATGTAGAATGCGGAGGTTATTGTATAAACTCATAAATAGCCATTTCGTTTACTAATATTAGATCCCAAAACTCTAATCACCATTCTAATTATCGTAAGCAGCTTTTCACAGCCTGTTTTACAATTAACAATTAACAAGATTCTTGCCAGCAATACTGCCTGGCAATATACAAATGAAATATAAGGCGACGAGCTAGCTGAATCTTAAGCACGCATCTCGTTCGTCTTTACGTTCTGCGTTCAAATTCCACCGAGGTCAACTTTGCTACCACCCTCACTCAAAATTACTGGCGTTTGCCAAAATTTGAAACCAATATACAAATAACAAAAATACAGTACTAAACTTGAGAGTTATCAAGTAACAGTCTATGATCCTGTACATCTTCAAGAATTCTTATATGACATTATCGCTCCACATCATTTAGGAGGTAATATCTCCCGTTTCTTGGGGTGAGGTGGGGGTGGCGGGATCATTGTGTAAAAGATGTTGTGTACATTTTCCTTTTTAGTCGTCATCGTCGTCATCGCCATCATCTTCATCATCATCATCGTCCTCATCATCATCATCATCATCATCATCATCATCATCATCATCATCAGCATCATCACCATCATAATTTGAATACTATTACATGTTGATCTAACTAACATGGAAGTTATTTTGATGTTTGATGACATGTTTCCTCAAAACTCAAGAATCTTTCTGGGGATTCTTACAAAATACAGGATGTCATTTTTAATAATAATAATAATAATAATAATAATAATAATAATAATAATAATAATAATAATTATTATTATTATTATTATTATTATTATTATTATTATTATTATTATTATTATTGATAAGGCGGCGAGCTGGCAGAATCATTAGCACGCTGGACGAAATGCTCAGCAGTATTTCGTCTGTCGTTCTGAGTTCTGAGTTCAAATTCCACCGAGATCGACTTTGCCTTTCATCCTTTCAGAGTCGATAAATTAAGCACCAGTTACGCACTGGCGTCGAGGGATGTAATCGACATAATCCCTTCCTCCAAATTTGAGGCCTTGTGCTTTCAGTAGAAATGATTATTATTATTATTATTATTATTATTATTATTATTATTATGTCTCCTTTGGATCTACGAATCTATGAATATATCATAATATTAGTGTTGTCCCTATAACAACAAGAGACCAGAAAATGCTTTTAGTCTTCTCATTGGATGTATTCTTGCTAAAATCATATCTTTTTATCTGGCAGCTAATATGCGGATTTATTTATTTATATTTTATCACATGTGTATGTGAAAATTATATAGAAGCAACGCAAAGTTGAAAAATAGCAAAGGAATAAATTTAAAAAAAACCGAAAGAAAAGAAAACTAAAAAAATATTTTTAAATGTTTACATGATTCCTTTCTTCTTTAGCTTTATGTACATATATAGCCATTTTGTTTTCTCGTTGTAATTTTATTTTGTTTTGCTTTCTATTCTTTTAATTTCATACAAATATAATAGATGTGTTTCATAAACGCAAAGTCAAAAAAAAAAAAGAAAATAAAAAAACAGAAAAAGAAAAATGTGCTTCGAAGCTATGTTTTCCCCCTCCATTTTAGCGACAAAATGAAACGATATGGCAAGGAACATTCTTCTACGTGTCTTATATGACATATATATATATATATAAATAAAATATAATATATATATATATAAAATATAATATATATATATAAAATATTATATATATATATAAAATATTATATATATATATATATATATATATATATATATATATTCCTACTGAAATGTGTATACTTATATTCTTGATCTTTTGTTGTAATGAAACATAAAATACAATTGAAATAAAACTTTAACAAAGCTTGAAACAGCCTAATTATTACCAGAGATAAAACATTTATTCCACATTATATATTGTAAAGAATATTTATTCATTTATGTTATTTGTATTTACCTTGTATTAACCCCACAGAGCGGTTGTATGTTCCAGCTATTCCAATATAACTTCGGTTAACTGTCTATTTATTGGGTCATCTGATAAATAATGCGTTTTTTATAAATTGCATGAGCTAAAAGTCGGAGCGGGACGAGATAAACTACCTGCATCAACCTGTTATAAAAGCAGGAAGTAATTTTACCTTGTACTTATTCTTAGTGCAAGTTTTGAAGAGTTCTGTTCGATTTTAACAGTTATTATTTTTTTTTTCAAAGCTATAATAGAAGTGACAAATGAGCATATTCGACATATTTTACTTTATGAGTTCAATAAAGGCAACAACGCAACGGAAAGTTCGAGGAATATTAATGCAGCATATAGGGAGCGGATAATAAGCGAAAGCCAGTGTTAACGGTGGTTCCAGAAATTCCGAGTCGGAAACTATAGCCTAGAAGATGAACATCGTTCTGGAAGCTCTGTAGAGCTCGACGAGGACGTCCTGCAAACTCTGGTGGAACAAAATCCCATCGTGACTGTTGAGGAGCTAGCAGAAAAGTTTGGATTTGGTCATTCAACCATTCATCGACACTTGTGTGCCATCGGAAAACGACCACCTTTGCTTTCGAGACGAAAGGTGTTCTTCCATCAGGATAATACTCGTCCACATACAGTGAGGATGACATTCCAAAGGCTGGAGCAGTTTGAATGGGAAACGATGTCCCACCCACCATATTAGCCGGACATTGCCCTATCTAATCATCATTTAATCCGCAGTCTTCAAAATCATTTGGACGGAAAAAATATGAATTCTGTAGACGAGGTCAGAACAGTACTGGAAGAGTATTTTTCCTCACAGAGAAGTGCATTTTGGTAAAGAGGGCTTGCAAGTCTAGCAGATAGATGGAAGAGCATTGTAGAAAATGAAGGAGAGTATATTTTAAATTTTTTAAAATACTTTGTTTATCTTAATTTAGAAAAATAAAAGAAGTATAAAAGACCGCATTATTTATGGGATGATCCGATATTTTCCTTTTACTCTACTCCCGGCAAATTCATTTCTAGGACGGTATTCTCTGTTCAAGTTTTTCATTGCATGATACACAAGTTTTATTTTATTATATAAAAGAAAATTAATTCAAATAAAACGACTTTTAAACTGTCGAATTTTGTTTTAATGGGAAATATTCCTTAAAATGAAAAAAAAAAAAAAGAACATCGAGGAAAGTGCGGGCAACCCATTAATCAATAGTACGGAGAAATATGATTAACTGTAGCATCTTTGCCTTCCCGTTTTCGTCCATTACCTTTTCCGGTGTATGTTGGTACCAAGCACCCGTTATCTCAGATCCATACTTCTAGCACAGTAGCCAGTGATGGTTTGGGGCTACTTTGTCGTGCCTGCACTTGTACTCTTTCTGCGTAAGATTTGAATCACGTTTTCGACCTTCTTCCTAGACATTCTTTGCATTCTGAGTTTAACTCCTGCCGGGGTCAGCTCTCCTTTTCTGTGGTTGGTAAAATAAGGCACCAATCAAATACTGGGATCGATGTTATCAACTAATCTCCTTTCAGTTCTATATTTGAGAGATGAGGAATTCTGTACATTATTTACATTTGACGGATATTTATCCTCAACCACTACGCCATATGCCCACGGGCATATGGCGTAGTGGTTAAGAGCGCGGGCTACTAACCCCAAGATTCCGAGTTCGATTCCAGCAGTAACCTTAATAATAATAATAATAATAATAATATCGTCGGAAAAATACCTTCGGAATGAGAACCCAGGTTCGAAATTTCCCCGGGATACCTGAGGAAGGCTGGAGGGTATATATCAGCCAAAACGTTGTGTTAACAACAAACGAGATGAGGACAAGTATTCGTCAAATGTAAATAATGTAAATAATGTAAATAACGTACATAATTCCTCATCTCTAATCTCCTTTCATTAAAATTACTGAATGTTGGCCTCGAACCCTAAATTACAAACCAATTTCAAGATAGTAAGATGGTAGAATCGTTAGAGCAGCAATATTTTCTTTTTTTCACACTTTGCATTTTGAATCCAATTCCTATCGGGATCAGCTTTGCATTTCATCTTTCCAGCGTTAAGTATCGATTGTATCGACTAAACCCCTTTCCTCTACATTGCTAGCCCGTGCCCATATCAGAAACAACTATTATTATCGTTGTTCATGTTGTTTCAGCAGCTTTTGTACGCGTTCCTACCGCTCGGTCTGATGCACAGCATTCTCCTCTGGGCACGATGAATAACAATTCTTTATTGCTTTCGGAATCAGTATCCTTTATTTTTCGCTCGTTTGAGTCATTAGAGTGCGGCAATGCTGGGGCACAGCCCTTGAAGTATTTTAGTCGAACGAATCGAACCCTGCGCTTATTTTCCAAGCTTGATACGCATTCTATCGGTCTCTTTTGTCGAATCGCTAAGTTACGGGGACGTAAACACACTAACACCGGTTGC
Source organism: Octopus bimaculoides (assembly GCF_046866305.1). Lineage (NCBI taxonomy): Eukaryota > Metazoa > Mollusca > Cephalopoda > Octopoda > Octopodidae > Octopus > Octopus bimaculoides. Next base: position 136,572,520 of record NC_142929.1, read on the forward strand.
CAAGCGGTGTTGGGGGACAAATACAAATGCAAAGACACACACACACACACGACGGCCTTCTTTCAGTTTGCGTCTATCAAATCCACTCATATGGTTCTAGTCGGCCCGAGGCTATAGTAGAAGACATTTACCCTAGGTACCACCCAGTGAGAGCGAACCCAGAATCTTGTAGCTGGGAAGCAGACTTCATACCACACAACCACGCCTATTATAATTTAAGTATATACCGTTAAAATCCTTCTAAACTACGGTATTCATCTTGAGAAAGCATCTCTTATAGACAAATAGTGTTAAAAACACGGAAATACATCAGGAGTAGACGAAACTCATCCAGCAGCGGTCGTGGCTTTGCTAAATCCAGATTTCTGCTGATATATTTCTGTTGTTTTTTTTCTTAACTCTGTACCTCTATAAGAGATGCTTTGCTAAGACCAATACCACAATGTATATTCTTTAAGTATGATATACAGATAACTAATTTGAACTAATTCTGCTTCTGTAGCTAATAACGAAACCATGGTCTTAGATCGTGGTTTCGATTTTCGGACCGGGCGCTGCACTGTTTTCTTGGGCAAAACACTTCATTCCATGTTGCTCCTGTCCACTCAGTTGAAGATAAGGTAAGTTCTAGTAATAGCGGGGAAGTCAACCCTGCGAAGGACCGGCGTCCCGTTCAGGGGAGTGGCGGGGGAGTGTTGTAACCTCAGTCATTTATAGGCCACAGAAACCAGGCTAACTTCGGCCTTGCGGGTTTTTGGGTTCATAACAAAGCTAACTCAAAGTCTCAATGCCTCTCCCCACATCTATTTCTCTCCCTCCCCCCTCTCTCTGTTATGATATGAATTACGTCCGTTTAATCCGATACGAACGGGAACTGCCTATTGAGTAAATCTCATTGTATTATGGGTTTTAATTCTGATGATAAATGGGTTTAAATTCTGATGATAAATGATAAATTAATCATTAACGGGACATTCCTCTTCCTTGCTCTGCTTCCTCATTATCTTTAACTGCGTAATTTCAAAACTGACATTTACATAACACATTTTGCTGCTATTGAACATGTATAATGCAAACTGCTTAGTTTTAAATTAAATAAATAATGTTATAAACAGAGGAAACAATCGTAATCTACTTGCGATTGGGACATTGAAGCAGTTATGGAGATTAGATGTTAAAATGCGATGTCGTTTTTTTTTTATCAGGATTCTGTTTAGTATATATATTCATACATCTATATACACACTACATACGCACTGACATGCACATACATACATACATACAAATACATGCCTGCATACATACGTACACACACATATACAAGCATACACATTCAGACACACAGACACATACGTACGTACATGAACACACACTCATATACATACATTATATATATATATATATATATATACAAAGTCAAACACACATATATACATACATTCATACTTACACATACATATATACATGCATATATACAAATACATCTATGCACACTCACTCACACGCGAGTACATATACACATACACACATATAAGCATACATGCACATACTTATACATGGATATGCATACACGCATAAACACGCAGAAACACCTACACACACACCTACACACACACCTACACATACGCACGCACACACGCACACACACACACACACACACACACGTGTGCGCAATCATCTAATATTTATATAACTTCATTATATCAGTCACATATTCAATAACGAAAACATGTTAAAATAATGACTTCAATAAAATTTAATTGCGATTTAAGATGTTTTCGTAGTTAGTTTATTAGCAAAAAGGGTACGCCGCTCTCTAGAATACCATTGTCATGTTATCATAACAACAATAGCCATGTTTGGTACAATATATTTACAACCGTTAAAGCAGTCAGCTGGCAGAATCGTTACCGCGCTGGAAAAAAGTGCTTTGTGACATTTCATTCTGGATTTAAATGTCGCCGAAGTCGACTTGGCTTTTCATCAATTCGAGGTCGATAAAATAAATACCAGTCGGACAGTGGAGTCATTGTAATCGATTTACTCACTTCACCGAAATTGCTGGCCTTGTGCCAGAATTTGAAATCAATATATTTACAACCATTCCACACAGAATGTACCCACCTCAAACTTTAGAACGGCTGCTCTTATTTCAATAATAATAATAACAATAATAAGTGTTTCAAATTAAAGCACAAGGTACACCAACAACATACACAGCCGAAATAAACCTCAGAATAACTAAATAAGTAACTAAAGTAACAAAAAAAAAATGAATCTAATCGTCCCACCCCCACAAAAAAAGACATACAGTAAAGTACTATATAAGGCAACAACAACAATACAACAGTCACATCACATCGCGTGTTACAATAACAAATTCAAACAATATACCCATATTGCAACAGTAAACAAATAACCTTATCGGACATTTCTTGAAAATCAACCAATAAAAACATGGAGAAGGCATGGCACAAAACGAATAGCACGCACCTCCATCTATACCATGAGTCTGATTCCCTCCTTTCACCAGGCATCTAAAAGGCTATAAACATAAATGTCCCAGGAGCAAATAAAAACTACAACCAAACAGCTAAAGCACTTGGGGCCTTAAGGAATTCATGCTTTCACTAATATCAGCTACTTCTTCAAGCGTTTTTGATTTCCATAGTCTAGACCCTGGCGAAATTATAGTTCTAAAACCTAACAAAAAACTCCGATGAACTAACACCACGCAGGCCCACCATAGAGACCTATTACTCAGGTCCGTCACCCTCAAAAGTTCCAGAACGGTTACTTCTTAACACCACTAATTCCTTGTCTCCCTCTCTCTCTCTCTCTCTCTCTCTCTCTCTCTCTCTCTCTCTCTCTCTCTCTCTCTCTGTTTCTCTCTCTCTTTCTCTCTCTCTCTCTCTCTCTCTCTCTCTCTCTCTCTCTCTCTCTCTCTCTCTCTCTCTCTCTCTGCAACTCTCTTTCTCTGTGCCTCTCTCTCTCCAAATCTAAAAGTAAATACAGACCACTACACTAAACCACTACACCATACACAAACCTAAGAGAGCAAACATCAAAATCTAAAAGAAGAAACAACAAAAGCCTTCACACACATAGCTTTAACGACCATCGACGCCATCATAGCTTTTGATTCCATTCATTGCTACTCACTCACACAAAAAATATTCAAATAAAAATGTGTTAAGGTCGAAACAATGCGAAAAGAAATACAATAGTGAAGACGGAACAACTATTAAAACTTTTGGGGCTAGGACTTCTTCATCAGGACAGGTGAAGAAAAGAGAGATAGAATGAGGCTATTAACGTTGTTCAGATATTTTGGAGAAGGTAGTGACATGCGCCGACCGATGTTATTATAATCGCCAGTCTGCTTGTTGTTTAATGCTGGCTTCACCGTATTAATGATGACAGCGAAGAATCATCTCCACAAAATTAACGCCTACAGAATCCTTGTTTCTTTCTTATTAGCAACACCAAAGACCAACGTGTGCAATCAACCGTGATACTCAAAACATAAATATACTAGACATACAGGAGACAAAAGTACTTGGAATTATACAGAACACCTCCACAATATACGCAAAACACATAGAAGACTTAATAAAGAAAGAGAAACGACGCAGAAAAATACTTAAAACAACTACAGGAAGCACATTTGGTAGGGAAGCAAAATAGGGACAATAACAATGGTGTAGAAACAATACATTAGATCAATTATGGATAGTGTCTATCTTAGCTGCTACCCCTAATCTCTCCACAATAAGTTACAAAGTTATCAAAACAGCTGACTACGCATCATAACAGGTCAACGTAATAGACTGCATCCTCCACAGACCAGCAACACAACGAAACAAACATACTAAAAATGGAAACCAGCTGGGCATTCAATAGACACGTTTGTTTCTGCGACAAGCTTCCAAGACAAACTTCCACTCTCAGATCCTTGTCACTACATTAAAATCACCTCTATAGAGAGAGACACACATTTACAACACCCGAATACCTCAAGGCAGATTGTCCATCGCTCTAACGATCCTGCCAATCCAAGACTTTTAAAGAAAATGTTTTCTCTTCTTTTTGTTATTACTTGAGCCAACTATGAAAAGCCAACAGAACTGGAAGCTAGTTTGGAAAAGAACATTGCACCAAAATGCCTGTCCTGGTTTATTGATTGTCGCTCGGTGTATTATGTCGCCGATATCAAAAATAAAAATTTTAAAAAAACAAGAGAGGGGACAATTGAAAAAACAGAACCTAATTGTAGCAGCTCAAGATCAAGCAATAAAAACAACTTAAGAAAAAATATGTATGAAGAGAATTTGTCAGAAAAATGTAGAGCCTGTGGAACTTGGAACGAGACAGTAGCATACATTATGACAGAATGTCTCAAATTGGCACCGGAAGAATATAAGAAATGGAGGCACGACCAGGTTGTAAAAGTTTTAAATCGTGTCAGAAATGGGGATTTGAAGCTGGAAATACATGGTACATTTCACTGAGTCGGAAGAGTACTGGAGTAGGAGAAATGTGAGATTTTGTGTGACTTTCCTATTCAAACGGACAAGAAGTTAGAAAATAATAGACCGGACATAACAATTATAGATAAGGAAAAGCGAAGTTGCTTACTGATTGACCCATCATGCAAGGTCATACGTAGTTTATCCTGATATAATGTCAGCATGTCGTGCATATATATCTGGTGTGCCCTTATCAGACGGGTAGTTCTGATGTATATATTGGGAATATATATTGGGAGCATATATATTTATATATACACACAAAATAGCTTCACCCAGATGCACTATCACAGCAACATGTGCGTAAAAATGTAAGCACTGCAATATTACTACACGGAGTAAAATTTTAGTTACATATATATCCATATTTATACATGACCTCTATATATGCGCACACTGCAGGATAGTGATGCAATACTACTTAAAAAGGGAGCCTAAAAGAAGGAGTTATAGAAAACGAATGTTAACATTTCGGTTAGAGAAGGGTATGTTTAAAGTGATTGAGCAAAGACTAGTAGATCATGCTAATGCTATTAAGAGAGGAAAGTGGATGACATAATTGGAGGTGGTAGGGATCACATGAGAATTGGGAAAGAAAGACCAGGCAGTAGGAAAGACAAAATAACAACATAAGAGATACAGCTCAAACTAAAGAAGAACCTAAAGGAAAAAATACTGATAGCTCTACCAATAATGAAGGGACAACTGGCATCAGTGATTTAAGTGATTTAAGTGAGGAAGATCAGAAGATTTTAGATGAGTTATAGGAAGTAATGAGTAAAGACGAAAAAGATTGCCAGCATTAAAAGGTACCAACAGAAGCCAGCTTCTAGAAATGACTGGGAAAATAGATTCTGTTATCAGTCGGATATATAATAAAAAGATCAGAGACACTAACTTATTGATCTATTCGGGAGGGGTAGTAGTCACTAGAAGATTAGATATTTTACAAGGAAAGATTAGAAAAGAGCAAATGTGGAAAAGGAGACTACAAAATAAAGTGAAAACTTTTAAGATAAGATATGAGCAGAATAGAAGCCTGGAAATTGAACAAGTTAGGAAACAGAAGATTTAAGTCTTCTCTTGAAAAAATACTTAGTCAAAGAGAAAGGATTTGAGAGAGTCATAAAAGAGTTGAAACAACGTATCATAGCAGTACCAGGTAAGTTTTCCAGATATCAGAAAAGAGTAGATCAGAATAGATTATTTGAGACAGACCAGAGGAGATTTTACAACCAAATAAATAGTAGAGAAGAAAGTACTGAAGCTAAGATAACTAATGCAGAAGAAGCTAGAAAGTTCACGAGTAATATTTGGGATAAGCCAGTCAATCACAATGGAGATGCAGTATGGTTAAAGAAAGTGAGGGAAAAGTAGTGTTTGAGAAGCAGCTAGATCTTAGACTAACAAGTGCATTAATGAGTAAAATGTTAGGAAAAATACCGAATTGGAAGGGCTCGGGACCAGATTTAGTTCAAGGTTAATGTCTAGAAATTCAATAATTTACATGAGAGGCTGAGGGAACAACTTCAAGATCGCCTTAATGGAGGAATAATACCAGATTGGATGACTAAAGGGAGAATAATATTCCTTATGAAAGATAAAAGAAAGGGTAATACAGCTAGCAATTATAGACCAACCATTTGCTTGCCATTAGCAGGAATGCTTTCAGAAAACATTTACGAGCACCTTGACAGCCAGAATTTGTTGCCAGAACAGAAAGGTTGTAGGAAGAAGGCAAGAAGAACGCAAGATCTATTATACATAGACAAAGCAGTTCTAAATGAAGTAAAAGCTAGAAAGAAAAATCTAACGATAGCATGCATAGATTATAAGAATGCCTATGATATGATCCCACACTCATGGATAAGTGAATGTTTGAGTACATTCATTATAGCAGACAACATAAGAGAATTAGGGAAGGTTAATATCAAGAGAGGAATTTTCCAAGGAGACTAGTTATCACCTTTAATATTTGCTTTATGTTTGATCCCTCTCAGTTTAGTACCAAGGAAGGCAAAAGTAGGATATCAGTTAAGAAATAGTAAGGGAAAATTTAACCATTTGCTCTACATGGATGATCTGAAGCTTGTTAGTAAGAATGAAAAAGGGATAGATTCCTTAATACAGAGTGTAAGACTCTTCAGCAAAGATACAGGCATGGAATTTGGCATAGATAAGTGTGCAACATTAGTCATGAGAAGGGGACAGATAGTCAACAGTGAAAGAATTCAATTACCAGATGGCCAGACATTAAAATCATTGAAAGGAGGAAAGAGTTATACGTATCTGGGAGCATTAGAATCTGACAGAGTACTAACTATAGAAATGAAAACGAAAATTGAGAAGGAGTACACCAGAATGGCGAGGAAGCTAATGAAATCAAAGCTAAATGGTCCAAAGGCTGCAAACACTTGGGAAGTATCTTTACTTAGATACTCAGCTGCTTTTGTAGATTGGACAAAAAACTGAATTACGAAGAACTAGGAAGGAGTTCAATGTGAACAGAAAACTCCACACAAGGCAGGAGTAGCAAGATTGTACTTACCTAGAATGGAAGGTGGAAGAGGGTTAATATCAGTAGAAGACAGCGTGGAGTTAGCTAAAGTAGATATGGACTCCTATGTAGGTAATAGTGAAGAAAGTTTATTAAAAGCTGCTACAGTTACAGCAAGACATAAGGAAACAAAAACACCAAACGAAGTTAAAAACCATAAAAAAGAACAGAAATTATCCGACTAGCAGGAGAAGGCCTTGCATGGTAGATTCCTAAAGATAGTTGCAGCAAATAATATTATGAGATATGGTTATGGTTGCAGAAAGAAAAGCTGAAGAGGGAGACAAGACGTTTGTTAGTAGCTGCACAAGGTCAAGCATTAAAGACTATTTGGATAAAAGCCAAGATAGACAAAAACCAAGTAGATTCCCTATGTAGATTATGCAAATCAAAAGAGGAGTGCGTTACTCATACAGTAAGTAAATGTAGCACACTGGTACAGAAAGAATACAAGAAAAACATGACAAACTAGGGAGAGTAATCCAATGGGAGCTATATAGAAAGCTAGGATTTGAACATAATGATAAATGGTATGAACATGAACCTAAGTAAAGTACTAGAAAGTAAAAAAATACAAGATGTTGTGGGACTTTAATATTCAGACTGACAAAGTAATAGAAGCTAGAAAACCTGATTTGGTTGTAGTAGATAAAGAGAATAGAAAGTACTGGATAATTGACTTTATAGTCCCAAGTGATGAAAAACCAATATGAGAGGTATAGAAAAAGTAGCAAAGTACCAGGACCTAGCCATTGAGTTACGGAGACTATAGAAAGTGCGGGTTAAATGTATCCCAGTAGTTATAGATGCATTGGGAACTATCCCTAAAGATCTGAACAGATGGATGGGAGAAACAGCATAAAACCCAGTTTAGTACAGCTGCAGAAAGCAGTGTTATCAGAGACAGCTAGGATACATAGGAGGGTTCTTGGCATCTAAGGTTACTTGTTGTAGCCCGGTGTTAGGATTTTTTTCTTTTCCAACAGTCTAATCTGTTATTTGTATAATAATAATAATAATAATAATAATAATAATAATAATAATAATAATAACACCTACATGAACTTCTAACTTGTTGTCTCTTGAGGTCTCTGGGTGAGACTTGGATCCAACTTGTACAAATGCAAAACAAAAGTCAAACATAAAATAATAATAATAATAAGTTGAACCCCAAAATGGCTGAAGTTCAAAAGATAGTGCTCGTGGGAACTGCCCATATCCGACGTAAAATACTGTCTATGTGATCTCAAATTTTAAAACAAACACATAATTTTCTTATGGTTTCTTAAACATTCTCTAGAACAACACTATGTACATATCCAAATATATGGTACCCTAGGAATAACACCTACATGAACTTCTAACTTGTCTCTTGAGGTCTCTGGGTGAGACTTGGATCCAACTTGTACAAATGCAAAACAAAAGTCAAACATAAAATAATAATAATGATAATCCTTTCTACTATAGGCACAAGGCCTGAAATTTGTAGGGAGGGTCCAGTCGATTAGATCGATCCCATTACGCAACTAGTACTAAATTTATCGACCCCGAAAGGATGAAAGGCAATGTCGACCTCTCGGAATTTGAACCCAGAACGTAGCGACGGGCGAAATACCGCTAAAAATTTCGTCCAGCGTGCTAACAATTCTGCCACCTCGCCTTGTTATATAATAATAATAATAACTACAACAGCAACAACAATAATAACAATAATGCTTTCTACTACATGCACAAGGCTTGGAATTTTGTGGGAGTTAGTCGGTTTCATCGACCCCCAATGATTAACTTTATCAGTGATGTAGAACTTGTAATAACAATGGGTGCTGTCTTTTTCAGATTAGATAAAGAAAAGTGAGAAAAGCAAATTCAAACACCATACAAATACATAACAAGGTTGTTGGCAAGGAATTAGTTGCAGGTTATAGAATAGAGGTGCATTTATCGCTGTATCTATGCAATAATGACGAGAGGCCGAATGACGACAAAGATGAGCTCATTATTGAAGTAATTACGGCAATTAATTGTAGTTGTTCCATCTAACTCTACAGGTGAAATTTTAGCATTATAACAATAACCGTACATTATACGCTCAGGCTCTTCTCATCCACACCACCACCACCACCACCACTGCTGCTGCCACCGCCGTCGCCCTTAATGCCATTAACAGCAGCAGCTACATCTAAAATAGCTAATTTAAAGTGAAAGTAGTGAAATTGAAATGATAGCCGGAGAAATAGATTTTATAGAAATAACCATTTATTCTTCAAAGATTTTCACTTTCTCTATAGCACCAGGCAGCAAAATCAGAATGCTGCTGCTACTGCAACTACTACTAATAATAATTTCAAATTTTGGTGCAAGGCCAGCATTTTCGTGGGAGGGGTAAGTCGATTATATTGATCCCCAATGTTCAACTGGTACTTTTTTATCGACCCCCGAAAGGATGAAAGGGAAAGTCGACTTTAGCCGGATTTGGACTCAGAATAAAAAGACGGATGAAATACCGCAAGAAGAAGAAGAAGAAGGAGGAGGAGGAGGAGGAGGAGGAGGAGGAGGAGGAGAAGAAGAAGAAGAAGAAGAAGAAGAAGAAGAAGAAGAAGAAGAAGAAGAAGAAGAAGAAGAAGAAGAAGAAGAAGAAGAATACAACACAAATAACTGAATGGCTGTAAATGGAGCAAAAAGAGAAAATAGCAAAAAATATAAATAAAAGTATTATGGAAATAGCAACAGAAATCCTCAATAGTGAGGAAGAATCATCTTGTCACCCATAGATACTGCATAACCCTGATCAGCAAGGACCCCTAAAGCACTGCTTCTCCCCTCTCTCTCTCCCTCATCTACTGCAGTGGAGCAACATTTCCTCTTCGCCTTCATAGCTTCTCCAAATGAAACTTTTAAAAGTCAATGATGGCTTAACAGAAGAGGAAAGTGTCTGTTCACAATCCTTTCAGTCACGTCCATCATACAACTTCTTTCGCCATACCCTCAACAGTCAGAAGACTTTCTGTCCAGCGCAGGGAAAAGAGGGAAGCGGAGCGATCCTCATAATAAACCTGACTGATTGCCGGATTCGATCTACACATGGTAACAACTGTTCGACAAAACTTCACAGCTCAGTAGTACTCGGACACTACGAAGTGCGTACGAAACGGTTCCATCTCCAGATGCATCTCAACTAACAACACTTCCGTATCTGAAGTTTATTCCGAACTGCCAATGCCCCATCGTAGCACCGCTTAATTATATTTAAGGAAAATGCCCATAGTTCTTTGAGCGAAAGTCTACTGGAACAGCCTGACTATTTCGTTCTTGTCGTCATTTAGCGTTTTCTCGAGAAAGTCATCGTCCTTCTTCACCACTAGTCCTTAATTTATTTATTTATTTACTCTTTTACTCTTTTACTTGTTTCAGTCTTTTGACTGTGGCCATGCTGGAGCACCACCTTCAGTCGAGCAAATCGACCCGAGGACTTATTCTTTAGAAGCTTAGTACTTATTATATCGGTCTCTTTTGCTGAACCGCTAAGTTACGGGGACATAAACACACCAGCATCGGTTGTCAAGCGATTTTGGGGGGACAAAGACAGACACACAAACACATACACACATACATATATATATACATACATACGACGGGCTTCTTTCAGTTTCCGTCTACCAAATCCACTCACAAGGCTTTGGTCGGCCCGAGGCTATGGTAGAAGACACTTGCCCAAGATGCCACGCAGTGGGACTGAACCCAGGACCATGATGTTGGTAAGCAAGCTACTTACCACACAGCCACTCCTACGCCTATTTATTTATTTATTTATTTATTTATTTATTTATTTATGCGCCCTTTTCAAGCCTAGCCAGGCTCATGGGCCCGGTTTCCTGGTTTCTAAGATGTATGTGTCCCCCTCCCAGCTGGACAGGACGCCAGTCCATCGCAGCGTTACTTAAGAAACAAGAAGAAAGAGTGAGAGAAAGTTGGGGCGAAAGAGTACAACAGGGGTCGCCACCATCCCCTTCCGGAGCCTCGTGGAGCTTTAGGTGTTTTCGCTCAATAAACACACCCAATCGAAACCGCGATCCTCCGACCGCGAGTCCGCTGCCCTATCCACTGAGCCATTGCGCCTCCATCTAGTCCTTTATAGAAAGCCAGAATATAAAACTGCACCGCCAGCATTACCTAGTAGAGTCTTGCGAGCACCTGACAACATCCCAGATGCCCTGCATCATTTGACCGAAATCTGAAGCTCAAGTAAAAAGATGAGCCGCGGGTAAGCTCGTCTAACAAAGAGCGACTACACCTGTTCACTGTCAAGAAATATTTGATGGTGTCACAGCCTCAGCGCACAAATAGTGGTGGCAGAGGACGGATCACCTGGTCAGTAGAACGCATCCTTTTCACAAGAAATAAATGAGTTTTTGCTGAAGTGGAGGAAGAGGTGGTATTTCATTGTCGCTAATGTTTGGTACCTCAACTCATCTGGCGAGACGAAAACTGGAGTAAGACACGATGGTCAGGTGCTAAAGCATAACTGGAGCGATGTACGCATTTGCCATCTGTTGTATTCCTCTCGGGGGACTCGCAGAGAAAACACAACGAGTTGTACTATTTAGTTATCACATTTATTTATTAACTATAAACAAAGAACTCACTCACCGAATTGTTAGTTATCAAGAAACAAGAATGTTGTCCTCGCTATATATATCCCAATAACCTTCAACATCGACAGTCATTCAAAACAACAACGAAACAAGGACCCCAGACGAACCACATTGAAATATAGGACCTCAGACGAACGACAAACAAATCTAACAGTCCATATAACACCATCTTTATACTTTCTTTCAAAGATAAATCCCTCTCAGGTAGTACGTATCAACCTGAAAGTCCGAACCGAACCAGAACCCGCGTAACTTTGTTTTTTACTGGCCCTCCGTCTAGCGCCCTAGGTCGCTGTCCGTCGACATGGAATCTGCTTCTAGAGGTGGAGAACTGCAAACCGACCAACTTGTCCGAGTTAATTGTGACTCCTGTCAATGTCTTCAGAAAGTGCAGTTTACTTCAATTTTCGTATTTGACACCAGACAATAACAAAACATCGTCGTCATCACCACCACCACCACCAACAACAACAACAACAACTATTACTATTACTACTACTACTACTACTACTACTACTACTACTACTACTACTACAACAACAACGACGACGGCAACAGCAGCAGTAGCAGCAACAACGGCAGCAGCAACAACAACGGCAACAATAGCCAAACTGGATCATTTCCCTTTGAGGCAATAGTAAGTAATCATACAATTCATTTGTGTGTGTGTGTGTGCGTGTGTGGTTCTCTTACAAAACTGCGTTATCGTAAACTCTTGGAAATGAGAATTAGATATATGGCTTCTCTTAAATTAGAAAAAAACTTCGGAGAGGGAAGTATACGGCTTGTGTGGCAATGTATCCATTCTATTTTGCTTGAGTTTATATTGTGCAATTTATTATGATGAAAAATAAATAGCATAACATCGCAGAGGAGGCATTTGGCTCGAAACTGCTTAGGTTGTATGATCGCTCGTTCATAAAATTTGAAAATGACCTTGCAAATGTCAACGACTAAATAAATATTTAAGCGATGGAAGAGAGAAAGAAATAAAGAGAAAAAATAGATGATGTCTAAAGATATTATTTTCTACTCTAGGCACAAGGGCTGAAATTTTGGCGGTCGGGGCCAGTCGATTAGATCGACCCCAGTACGCAACTGATCCTTAATTTATCAACTCCGAAAGGATGAAAGGCAAAGTCGACCTCGGTGGAATTTGAACTCAGAACGTAAAGACGGACGAAATACCGCTAAGCATTTCGCCCGTCGTGCTAACGTTTCTTATTTCTTTATTACCCACAAGGGGCTAAGCATAGAGGAGACAAACAAGGACAGACAAAGGGATTAAGTCGATTACATCGACCCCAGTGCGTAACTGGTACTTAATTTATCGACCCCGAAAGGATAAAAGACAAAGTCGACCTCGGTGGAATTTGAACTCAGAACGTAAAGACAGACGAAATACTGCTAAGCATTTCGCCTGTCATGCTAACGTTTCTGCCAGCTCGCCGCCTTATGATGTTTAAAGATAGTCTTTTCTATTCTAGGCACATGATCCGAAATTTTGGGGGAGGGGCCAGTGGATTAGATCGACCCCAGCACGCAACTAGTACTTAATTTATCGACCTCGAAAGGATGAAAGGCAAAATCGACCTCGGCGGAATTTGAACTCAGAACGTAAAGACAGACGTGCTAACATTTCTGTCGGCTCGCCGCCCTATGATGTTTAAAGATATTGTTTGTCCAATGGTGATCAATGAAGTCAATGACTTCAGTCATATGGAACCTCAACAGGGCACACATCCATGCAAGGGGAGCAGGGACTCACGTCTGCCTCTGCCTATGGTACACTTTTCATGCACCTGAAGTGACGGAAGAGGTGGTATTTTATTGTCACTAATGTTTGGTACCTCAACTTCTGCAAAGGAGAAGTCCGCTGTTTGTAGGTCCAAGAAGTTTCCGCCATCAGCCGTTGACGCATTAAAACGTCGATATAGTAAACAAACCACCAGTCCAGAGAGAGAAGGGGAGGAAGATACAGACGGACATACAAACAGACAGACAGTCAAAGAGGAGGAGAGAGAGGGAGAGAGATCCCAGTACAAGAATGAGACTTTATTTATAGACCCGCTCACCAAGAGAACGAAAGGCAAAGTTGACCGGTGAAATTTGAATTCAGATCGCGAAAAGCTGGAACGATTAAACAGACATTTGTATTTGAACGTACTCTATCTTATCTCACTCAGGTGAAATGAAAGGCGAAGGCGACCTCGGCAGGATTCGAACTGAGAGTGTAAAGGGGTCAAAACTGAATACTGCAACGGATTCTATCCTACACTGTTACGCTTCTGCTAATACACCCCCATCCGTTAACTATTGTTTAATCTGTTCTTCACTGGTTTCTACTCATTAGATGACTCGTACCAAGAGTGGGGTGGATTCTTGTACGGAATTATTCTATCATGGATTAAGACGGCAAGCTGGCAGAATCGTTAGCACGCTAGACGAAATACTTAAGTTCTGAGTTCAAATTCCGCCGTGGTCGTCTTTACATTTTATCCTTTCGGGGTCGATAATTTAAATACCAGTGGAGTACTGGGGTTGATGTAATCGACTAGACCCCCTCCCACCAAATTTCAGGCCTTGTACCGAGAGTAGAAAGAATTATTTTATCATGGAGTATATTTTTTGCACCCATTGAATTAACAGTGCTGCGACCCACATATTGAGAATTGTCCTATATAGAGTTCTGCTAGTTCTGTTAATTCCACAAACCTTATTGTTTCATGTGAAGTCGCGTGGCTTAGTGGTTAGGACATTCGGCTCAGGATCGCAAGGTCGTGAGTTCAATTCCTGGCGACGCGTTGTGTCCTTGAGCAAGACACTTTATTTCACGATGCTCCAGTCCACTCAGCTGGCCAAAATGAGTAGTATCTGTATTTCAAAGGGCCGGCCTTGTCACACTCTGTGTCACGCTGAATCACCTAGCGAACTACGTTAGGGGTACACGTGTCTGTAGATTGCTCAGTCACTTGCACGTTAATTTCACGAGCAGGTTGTTCCGTTGATCTCATCAGCTGGAACCCTCGTCGTCGTAACCGACGGAGTGCTCCATTGTTTCATACATGTTTCTCCTGGTAGAAGTTAACTCATTTTAACCCAGGTTAACCCTGTCGAAATTTTGAAGATAGTTGTATAAATAGGGATAAGAAACACAGAAGCGTCCAGTTAACCTCTGTTGCAGTAAATAAACCAAATATAATGGTTAAATAAATACAAGCACTATTTTGCGTCCAGTTAACCTTTATTGCAGTAAAAAAAAATCCAAATACAACTGTCCTCAAACGAGGACTCGATTAAAATGGATTAATATCAGACTCTGTAGAGTCGTTATCACGCCGTACAAAATGCTTCGCAGCGTTTCGTCCGTCATTACTTTTGAGTTCAAATTCTGTCGAGGTCGACTTTGCCTTTCTTTCTTTCGGAGTCGATGAAATAAGTACCAGTTGCGTACTGAGGTTGATATAATCGATTTAGCTCTCACCACTGAAATTGCTGCCCATGTGTCAAAATTTGAAAGCAATAACAGGCTCCAAGTGAATGTTGTACATAGATTTATGTACTTTCCACGATTGTGTAACATTTACCTTTGACATTAAACAGGCACGAAGAATAAATATATAAAATAAAATAGGATTTACTCACAATATCCCATAATTCATTGCTTTTAATCGTACGTACTTTCCATGACATGATAACATAATATGGGTTATTTTTGTCCGGAAATTGAACAAAGATAAAGATGTTCACTACCGCTGTGTCTGTCTGTCTGTCTCTCTCTCTCTCTTTTTCTCTCTGTCTTTTCTCTGTTCACACACACACACACACATACATATATGCATCCATGCGTGTATATATATATATATATATATATATATATATATATATATATATATGTGTGTATGTATGTATGTCTGAATGTGTGTATATATATATATGTATATGTATATATATACACACACGCATATATGCATACATATACATATAAATACATATATAGATATGCATATATATTTATATAATGTGTGTGTGTATGTGTGTGCACAAACAAACATATATGTATGTATATATGCGTATGTATATGCATGCGCGCGCACAAATACTGCTTTATTCCTAAAATCTTCCAATCTACAATTCTTTACTGTTTTTTTTTTTGAAAGCTCTTATGAAATTATCTGTTTTCATACATTGTCGACTGTTAGCATCATTTCTTCTGGCTCTTTACATTCCGGGTTCAAATACCACTGATGCCGATTTTCCCTTTCGTCGATGGAATAGATACCAGTTGAGTACTGGTGTCGAAGCAATCAACAACTCCTCACCGAAGTTGCTAGCCTTGTCTCAAAATATGAAATCAGTATTTTATAGGAAGGTAAAGGCGGCAAGTTGGCAGAACCGTTACCTTGCCGGGACAAGTGCTTAGCAGTATTTCATTCGGCTGTCAATTTACTCGACTAAAATCCCTTAAAGCGATACCCCAGTATGGGGGTAGTTCAGTGACTGAAACAATTGAAAAAATGGAAGGTCTTTATGCTTTAGGTTCAAATCCCCCAGGGCTAATTCTTTCTTTTTATTCCTCTGAAGTAGATACAAAGTGAGATTTGAGAGAACTCGTGTTCAGATTCTGTCAAAGTCGACTTTGCCTTTCATCCTTTCGAGAACGATAAAATAAGTACCAGTGAAGCACTGTGTCGATCAAATTTCCACCTTGTGTCTGTCGTAGAAAGGATTGATTCCATATTTTATCTGAAGATAAAGGTAGCGAGTTGGTAGAACCGTTACCTTGCCGGGAAAAGAAATTCTTAACGGAATTTCTTCCGGTTTCACGTTCTGAGTTCAGATTCCAGTGACTGAAACAATTAAAAAAATGGAAGGTTTTTACGCTTTAGGTTCAAATCCCGCCAGGGTCAATTCTTTCTTGTTATTCTTTTATTTTGCTTTACATTGCTGGCCTTGTATCCAAATCTGATACAATTATTACCGTTACTGAACCAGAAACACATGTTCACGACCATCCTCTTATCTCCAGATAATAAATCTGTCCTCTTCATTAATGGCATGTCAACTTTGGAAAATTCTTGATTCTCGAGATTATCTCCCTTCTTAAACGCAGCTCTTCTTAATTTCCATTTGTAAGGAACGACCGTGCGAACTCAGAAAGGAGAAATGGTGACGAATGGGAAAACAGAGGACTCCTTTTATTTATACGCGTCACACGGTCGAACACAAAATATATATATCAATGATGATATACATGATATGTTATACGACGATAACATAGATGACCAGTATTGAAAGACCACAACCGTATTAGATGAATAACAGAGATATTTATTATGGCGTTAAAGATGTATGTGTATGTGAGAGTGTGAATGCGACATATAAGAACATAATCAAAGACAGGCCGTCGTACAAAGAAAAGTGTGTATGTGTATGTGAGATATTACAGCAGATAGAAAGAGTCAGTAACACGTGAGCATTTATACCAGTTCTTTTAGTACACTATAGGAAAAGTCTGTATGTGAAAGTAGTTGAGGCTGTGTGTGGCAGGGCTGATCACTAGTTGTGATGTTGTGGCATCGATGCCGGGCCGTGATTCTTGTTATACAGATGTTCGTCGCTGGCTGAAATTCTTGTCTGTTTATTTATCGTGGTGAAGCTGAGTCACCTAACAGAATCGAAGAGAGAGATGTGCCGCGGTGGTTTAGTTTGGTGTATATAGTAAGTCGTGTGGACGCTTGTGGAGATTGATGCTGGTTAGTAGTAATCGTAGAATCGTGTTGATCATGACGATGACGCTGGTTAGTAGTCGTAGACTCGTGTTGCTGATGTGGCGACGGCGGTGGTCATCGTTGGCTTGACGAAGCTGTTGATGTGTCGCTGGCTGCTGCTGCTGCTGCTGTCGTGTGGTACACGGAACAGATCTCAAAGAGAAACTGGACCGAGACGAATTTGGCCGCCGAGTTAAAGCTATTTATAACAAACTATCGGCTCCCGAAGGCTTCAGAAAAATACTCTATCACGTGACCTTATTAGGGGCCGTGATTGGTCAGTTTGCGTTCTGGCGGGAACGGTTCGAAGAAGTTGCCGCTTCGAATAATAATCAGTCACGTGATGACAAGGAATGGGTTCTCCGCTACGCCCGCGTTTGTTTATATTTAAATGAGAAGATTGTATGTAAATGAGAAGATGTAGATAATTTTAATAAATCAAGAATTTATTATGTTCTGTAGTATTTGATATACTTGTGTTTGTTTATGTTGTTCAAATACAAGTCTCTGGCCATTCAGAGTTATTTCTCTTGGATCATTTTTGTGTAGATTATTCATATTACTAAGGCCATGACTTTGTTTTACCCCTTTTTTTGTATAAGCTTAAGTCCTTTCACTACTGGATATAAGGTGATACAACTGTCGTGTTGATGATGTTGAACCAGAAGTATTCGTCCACGACTCTCTTCTTATCGTCAGACAATAATCCTGTCCTTTTCCATAACGGCATGTCAAATTTGGCGGATTCTTGATTTTTGAGTTAATCGCCCCTTCTCAAGTAGGGCTGATCATAATTACCATTTGATAATTAAGACACACCTGGAAACGTAGATAATTTTAATAAATTGAGACTTTATGCTTTATCATTTTCGATACAGCTGTATTTGTCTATGGTGTTCATATACTACTTGCGATCGTGTTATTTCCTATAGTTCGCTTTGTTTAAACAATATACACTTTTCTTTATTGCATTCGCAGGTGTTTGTCTAACATGAACTGAAAGCAGAAACATTGTCAGATAAAACTCTTGTTAGAGACAGTCATTTGGTATTGTTTGTCTGTCTACCGCAAAAATGGGATTGGTATTAGTTGACATAGTCTATGCTGTTCCCATAGAGATTTCAGAACTAACACTCATGAATAAAAAAATGCATTGAAATCAAAATATTCCCTTGAGAATCACTACTCTTAAAGTAATGTCAGTAAACCATTGATTCTCTGCAAGTATCGAATTGAAAGACAAACAAAACTTTTTATAAATTGTATTTATCCAATTCAACTGAAACTGAATATTCTGTGTAGTCAAAGGGGTAAGAAGAGATAGAACGAAATGGATATCTTATCGGGTTATTAACATGCATTGCATTATAATATAACTTGGCAAAAGACTATCCTATCTGCCTGATTTGACTTCCTAGACGTTAAGTATAGGAGTTCTTTTGAAGGAGTAGATTTCTAGCTATGGGAGAGCTTTCTATCTCTGTTGCTTCCGCTATATATATATATGTATATATATATATAATATACAAGAATAAGGGCAGGGAATCGTCAATTAATAATAGAATTAATAATTAACAATTTTGCCAAGTAGTTCAGTATGAGAAAAACCTTTATCGGTAAAACCATTTATCATCATAAATATACAGGGATTAGCATTGAGTTGCTTCTCCGACATACTGAAAATTTAGAAATAGCAGTCAAAGAACTACTGATTCTAAACTACAAATTTTTCTCTAAAACGGATGGCGATATTTATGGCACACATAGAACAAAAAACCGGAGGGAAAAGCGTAAACAAAACAAGTCTTTAGTTAATTGGATACGAATCGTTTCATGGTTAAGTGAATGAAAATTTCACTATTCCAATCTTCAGCCCAAATATTCTGATAAATTTGAAAGTGTCTCTAAAAAAATTCACGGTAATTTTTGGTCATGCGACACCAAAAATCAACGATAAGAAAGGCACTTACGAATTCATCGGCTAGTGAGTTCAGGCATCTCACCTCAAAGAAATCTATTCCATGTGCGTCACAAATAGTCCCGTATGAAAAGAAGTCCCGTGTGGAGGGATTACGGTTTAACCATCTAACTTAGAGATATCAAATATAAAATATACAAGAATAAGGGCAGGGAATCGTCAATTAATAATAGAATTAATAATTAACAATTTTGCCAAGTAGTTCAGTATGAAAAAAACCTTTATCGGTAAAACCATTTATCATCATAAATATACATTCACTTAACATAAATATTCACTATACATAAATATTCATTCACTTAACCATGAAACGATTCGTATCCAATTAACTAAAGACTTGTTTTGTTTACGCTTTTCCCTCCGGTTTTTTGTTCTATGTGTGCCATAAATATCGCCATCCGTTTTAGAGTAAAATTTGTAGTTTAGAATCAGTAGTTCTTTGACTGCTATTTCTAAATTTTCAGTATGTTGGAGAAGCAACTCAATGCTAATCCCTGTATATTTATGATATATATATATATATATATATATATATATATATATATATATATAATTTCTTTATTTGTGAATTAAGACTACCATTGGTTTCATGTAATAAAAAAAGGAGGAAAATATCCTAGTGTTTTAACAATTTTCCAAGCTGATCACATGGAGAAAAGTGTTCGCCTCCATTTGGGAAAATACAACCTCATTCAGTTCGCGGAGATTCTAGTGAATTCTCGTGAATAAAACAATGAATCAAGGGACGTTACTTTTGTCTTTTAGGCAAACTTGTGTGGTCAGTTTGCATTATTGGGTTTTTGTTCTGGGTGTGGTGTACTTAGACTTGTGTGCTGAGGTCGTTCGTCTTTAGGGAATATTTCTTCCGTGTCTGAAGTTTGTGTACTATGTGTGTTTAGATTTCACGTGGAGCTTTAAGTGTTTTCGCTCAATAAACAATTACAATTCCCGGTCTGGGAATCGAAACCGCGATCACACAACCGCGAGTTCGCTGCCCTAACCACTGGGCCATTGTACCTCCACATATAATATATGAATTACATGACTTTGTATGAGAGAGAATAAATAATATTGTCCCTTCCTTATTTAAACTATTACTTTTATTACTCACTCTCTTACATCTGGAACGGTGTTGCTCGTAGACATCAGGACCACATCCAGGGAAGGATCAGTTGACAGATCCGCATTAAATCACTGACACACTCCAATCTCTGGCCCCGGACGTGCTCTCCCCCTCTCTGTCTTTTCCACACAACTATAAAAGCCTCTGTTCCTCGGGGCCGGCTAGTCTTGTACCTCTCGCATACAGACACCCACGACTCACACGTCCCCCTACCTCTTATTACTCTTCTTGTGTTCAAGCCCTCCATCCCTTCCTCTCTAAACATCATCTTTCTGGAATCTTCTCCCTGCTCACGTCTTTCTTTCAGGTGTTGACCAGCAACAGTTGAAACTGAACACTTATAGCATCAAGATAACTGGTCTCACAAGACCTACAAAGGACACGGGAACTTAACCTTTCTCGAGAGTCAGAAGATAAAAAAATATTTGCAGAGGAAAAATATTGATTACAAATTTTGGCACAAAGCCAGCAATTCGGGGGGAGAGGAGAAGTCGATTACATCGACCCCAGTACTCAACTAGTACTTATTTTGTCGCCCCCGAAATGATGAAAGGTATAGTCAACCTCGGCGAAATTTGAACTCAACGTAATGACGGATGAAATGCCGCCGAGCATTTTTTCCGGCGTGTTAACGATTCTGCCGACTCACCGCCTTATTAACTGAGGTTAATTAAGAAATATAGAGATGGTTTCCCAGTAAGCTTGAACTTCTGTTCGTTCCAGGATGATTTTTGTGATGTGTTATACTGGAGGGGACTTGTTGACTTAGTCTTTCGACAGGGGCGGCTTGAATTGAGAGCAAATGACTGTTACAGCAGTGAGCTCTAAATACTCAGTAGTGTAGCTTCATTTATAGTCAGGTGAATATGAGCCAGTGAAAGACCCTATACATATTCACTCGATCTGCTAGAAATAGCAGTTATATCTCTCTCAAATTACATCCTGTCACCTTAAAGGTTACACAAGATCGAGTGACTGATTGTATTTTAATTTTCGATTTGAAGATTTAAATGTTAATTCAGTTATAATTTTTAAAATCGATGTTTGACATGCTAACACGAATAGGATGGTCTGATTTCTTTAAAGAGTTGTAATTGACGTTGTTTTAAGACATTTGCGTTCCAAGTAGTCATACTACAGCTTGAACAGAATATCTAAACGCCCAGTGCACAATTGTGAGGTGAGAGTGGAACCTATTAATAACAAATAAAGTTAAAAGAAGTCCTATCATATCATGCGCCTTGCTCGAGGGAACAACACAATTTTTGAAGCAAGTTTTGGATTGCCGACCATTTCCATGCTTGCACATGTCAGAAGGAACCCGTTGACGCAGATTTTCTAGGGCCTGATGTCAACAATCCTCACCTATTTCCAAACGAGGTAATTATCCTCTATTCTCTCAATCAACAAACAGCCTAGACATTGTTTCCAGTTCAGCACGTAACTAACGACACCATTTCAAGGAACCTTTTACCTAAAAAGTTTATGCAGCATACCACAAGTCAACAACAATATAGGCAGTGTCCATTGCAGTCAAAGTGCAAACACAGCACGTGATAAGGGGAACATGAACTAATTTAAACGAACATGCAGATACACACACACACACACACAGAGGAATACACACATATCTCTCACCACACACAAGAATACTCACCTATTTCTCTCTCTCTCTCTCTCACACACATCATCGTTTTACATCTGTATCCCATGCGGGCACTGGTTGGAAGCTTCAACAGGATCTGACTAGCCTGGGGGCTGTGTTGGTGCCCAGTGTCTGCTTTGACAAGGTTTTCATGGTTGGATGTCTTTCCTATCACCAACCACTTTGCAGAGGGTACTTGGCCCTTTTTTCTAGTAGCAGCAGCTCTAGTGGAGGTCAGGAGGCGCAATGACCCAGTGGTTAAGGCAGCGGATTCGCGGTCATAGGACCGCGGTTTCGATTCCCAGACCGGGCGTTGTGAGTGTTTATTGAGCGAAAACACCTAAAGCTCCACGAGGCTCCAGCAGGAGATGGTGGCGAACCCTGCTGTACTCTTTCACCACAACTTTCTCTCACTCTTACTTCCTGTTTCTGCTGTGCCTGTAATTCAAAGGGTCAGCCTTGTCACACTGTGTCACGCTGAATATCTCCGAGAACTACGTTAAGGGAACACGTGTCTGTGGAGTGCTCAGCCACTTGCACGTTAATTTCACAAGCAGGCTGTTCCGTTGATCGGATCAGCTAGGACCCTCGACGTCGTAAGCGACGGAGTGCCAACAACAGTGGAGGTCAGCAAGCAAATTACAAATCGAGATTTCTAAATGGAGAGTGTAGTATTGTAGGAGTTGACTTTCTGCCAAATGTCGAGAGACTAATGTAGGAAAATAGGACAGGAACAAGTGTCTTGCTGTTGAGGATCTACGTGGCTACGCCCAGGAGGAAAGGGACAAAAGAATGGTGGAGAGGAAGTATCGGGGCATACCCTCAAGGTGTACAAAAAAATGGATAGTGAGAGAATAGGGAAGAAAAATCAAGGATGGCTTGGTGGGCAGGTAGTTGGGATGAGGTGAAGTGTGGGGAAGATAGGAGTCACACACACACACACACATACACACACACGACATTGTCTTGAGGAAAAGATTTATTTTAAAAATCAAGACTTCCAAATATCAACACAATTCATCTAATTTTCATAGCTTCTTCGACATGAAGAACAAATCTTCCATTCGAACAAAACATTAACTAATCACAGTTAATGTTCCGGAAGAAGACTGATAACCATTCTTCATGGTTAGATGAATTCAGGCAAATTAAAATTTATTATATCTTTTAAAAGGAGACTCAATGAAATACCCGAATCAAAAGAATTTACTCGTAAAACCAGTATTTTCTTGCTAAATTGCTGTTTCCCCATTTTATCAACAAATCACATTTTCAGAGTTGTTCGTAACAAAGAAAAATAAATATTCTATCTTTTACTTGTTTCAGTCATTCGATTGCAGCCATGCTGCAGCACTGCTTTGGACAGTTTTAGTCAAACAAATTGACCGCAATACTTATACTATCTGTCTTTTTTGCCAAACTGCTAAGTTATGGAGATATAAACAAGTGTTGGTTTGTTTATATCCCCATAACTTAGTAGTTTGACAAAAGAGACTGATAATATAAGTACTAGGGTTTAAAAATATGTTTATTTATTTATGTATGCACCCTTTTAAAGCCTAGTCAGGCTCATGGGCTCGGTTTCCTGGTTTCTATGGCGTATGTGTCCTCCCCACCAGCTGGACGGGACGCCAGTCCATCGCAGATTTACTCAAGAAACATGAAGAAAGAGTGAGAGAAAGTTGTGGTGAGAGAAAGTTGTGGTGAAAGAGTACAGCAGGGTTCGCCACCATCCCCTGCCAGAGCCTAGTGGAACTTAAGGTGTTTTCGCTCAATAAACACTCACAACGCCCGGTCTGGGAATCGAAATCGCAATCCTACGACCGCGAGTCCGCTGCCCTAACCATTGGGCTATTGCGCCTCCACTGCTCAGAACGAACATAAAGACAGACAAAATACCGCTGAGCATTTCGCCTGGTGTGCTAATGTCTCTGCCAGTTCGCTGCTTTCAAATAAATAAATAAATAATGATAGAGTCAACACAACTATTTGACAGACATATAAAACTGTATTCAATAAATCCGTCACCATCAACATATACAATAAACAATGTTAGTAGGTTTAAAAGTCAACAATAACAAAAATACTTCATAATTTTAATTCTTGCAATAATTAATGAACTCAACAAATTAGAAAACTAAATTATGAATATTAAATAGAAATTACAAAAAAAACACAAGTTGTAATGATGATAACTGTTTCTAACATAGGCATGAGGTCACAAATTTTGTAGGGGTGGAATTGGTCAATTTAAATGTCTCCAAGACCCTGAAAGGATAAAGGGCAAAGTTAACTTTGGTGCAATTTCAACTCAGAGTATAATGAACTGGAATTAAGCATTTCCTCCAACACTAATAAATCTGGCAAATTAACTGCTTTCAATAATAATAATAATAATAATAATAATAATAATGGTTTCAACTTTTGCCACAGGGGCAGCAATTTTGGGGGGAGGGGATGAGTTGATTACATCGACCCCCAGCGTTCAACTGGTACTTATTTTATCGACCTTGAAAGGATAAAAGGCAAAGTCGACCCTGGTGGAATTTGAACTCAGAATGCAGCGACAGGTGAAATACTGCTAAGTATTTTGTCCAGCGTGCTAACGATTCCACCAGCTCACCGCCTGAATAATGATCCTTTCTACCATTGGCACAAGGCCTGAAATTTTGGGGGAGGGCCCAGTCGATTAGATTGACCCCAGTATGCAACTGGTACTTATTTTATTGACCCTAGCGGAATTTGAACTCAGACTGTAAAGATGGACGAAATACCACTAAGCAATTCATCCAGTATACAACCATTCTGTCAGCTCACCACCTTAATGATAATAATAATAATAATCCTTTCTACTATAAGCACAATGCCTGAAATTTGGGCAGAGGGGCCAATCAATTACATTGATCCCAGTGTTCAACTGGCACTGATTTCATTGACCCTGAAAGAATGAAAGGCAAAGTTGACCCCAGTGGAATTTGAACTCAGAACAGAGATGGACAAAATGCCGCTAAGTATTTTTGTCCAACATGCTAATGATTCTGCCAGTTTACTGCCTTAATAATCCTTTCTATTATAGGCACAAGACTTGAAATTTTGGGGGACAAGGGTCATCAATTTCATTGATCCCCAATGCTTGATCCCTGAAAGGATGAAAGCAAAGTCAACCTTGGTGGAATTTGGACCGTAATGCTGCTAAGTATTATGCTCTGCATGTTAATGATTCTGTTAGCTCACTGACTTGCTTACTGCCTTAATGAAGATTTCAAATTTTGGCACAAGGCCAGCAATAGTGGGAGAAGTTGTAAGTCGATTACATCAACCCCAGAGCATAACTGGTACTTATTTTACTGACCCTGAAAGGATGAAAGGCAAAGTCAACCTGAGCAGAATTTGAACTCAGAACATAAAGACAAACAAAATGCTGCTTAGCATTTTGCCCTGCATGCTAACGATTCTGTCAGTTCATTGCCTTAATAATAATAATTAGGCACAAGACCAGTAAATTTAATGGGATGGGTTAGCCGATATCTTCATCTCCAGCATTTGATTAACCCTAGGGATGTAGGGATTGAAAGCAAAGTTGATCTTGGTGGAATTTGAACTTAGAATGTAAAGAGTTGGAACAAATACTGCAATACTGCAAGTTGTTTCATCTGATGCTCTAACAATTCTCCCAGTTCACTGCCTCTGGTTTCTGATTGATGCACAAGGCCAGCAATTTTGAGGAGCAGGGAGAGGGGACACTTGGTAGTCTAAGCCCCAGTACTTGACCGGTGCATTATTTCATTGACCCTGGGAGGATGAAAACCAATGTTGACGTTGGCAGGATTTGAACTCAGAATGTATTGGAAGAAATCCACAGAGTATTTTTTTTCTTTTTTCTTGGTGTTCTAATGACTGCCAGTTTGCTGCCTTCAATAACAATGGAAAACAAAAAACAAAAATAATAATAATAATGGTTTCAGATTTTGGCACAAGGCCAGAAATTTTGGGAGAGGGGCAAGTTGATTGTAAGGAACCCCCAGTACACAACAGGTACTTATTTCATTGACCCCCAAAATGATGAAAAACAAAGTTGACCTCAGCAGAATTTGAACTCAGAACGTAAAGACAGAAGAAATGCTGTTAAGCAATTTATATGGTGTGCTAACAATTCTGTCAGCTCACTGCCATAATAATAATAATAATAATAATAATAGTAATGATATCTACAGCAGTAAAATATATGTATTGATTGTTTGAACCTATCAATCTGCAAGTGTGGTATAAAAACAAAAAACTGTCAACAGTCAAATCACTTTTGTCTTCCATGAATGTAAACTTTGATATGTAATAATAATAATAATAATAATAATAATAATACATGCAAGGAATTAAGCTGCATAAATTAATTTAGGTGAGCAAACAGTTTGAAAGTCTGTCAACCAGATTATATATTTGTCATCCCCATCCCCTATCCCTCACACACCCCTTTCATTTTGGTCCGGAAGTTTCATTCTTGATAAATATATACAGACAGAGTTTGCCATTTATTCCAGAACAAAACAAACTTGTTCATCCTAGCCATGTTTACAACCCATTTTGTTTTCCATTTTTTTAATCTTATTTTAGAAGAGAAAAAATATATATATATGTGTATATATAAATATATATCTATCATTAGAAGTCTTGGCCCCCTTATTGTAACACAGACATTATCCCAACATACCCAGAAGTTCTAAACAATGTTGATAGAACTTAATAAGTTAACAAACTAGTTTGAAAAATAAAAATAAAAATAAATACAAAATCAACTACATATAACAATCATACATCACAATACATATATACACACACATATATATATATATATATATATATATATATATATATATATATATATATGCATGCATATATGTTTCATTAGATGGTACCAAATTTCCTAGGAGCACAACAGATGTAGTTTCTATTTCAAGGCAGCTTTATTCACACATGGATACCATTTTCTTTGCAGTACTCGCCACAACATGTGCACTAAGTTCACAGCAGTCAAGGCACAACACTCAACACCTCCACTGCTACTAAGAGAGTCCTTTTGAGTTCGCTGATGATGTAGACCTTCCAAAGTAGGTACTTGAAGGCTTCATCATAAAGTCTCAGCGAAATACTGAATTTTGGGGTCTTCCAACTCCTTCTTGCATTGGATCAGCTTCAATTCCATATTTGCTGCTGAGTCTGAACGCCCCTGTGCGGTTTTAGCTGAAAAAGAACAGATGACGATATCAACAATAATAATAATAATAATAATAATGATGATGATTTCAAATTTTGGCACAATGCCAGGAATTTCAGGGAAGTGGGTAAGTTGATTACATCAACCCCAGCACTCAACTGGTATTTATTTTATTGACCCCAAAAGGGTAGATGAAAGGCAAAGTTGAGCTCAGTAGAATTTGAACTCAGATGAGGGCAGCGAGCTGGCAGAAACGTTAGCACGACAGGTGAAATGCTTAGCGGTATTTCATCTGCCGTTACATTCTGAGTTCAAATTCCATTGAGGTCGACTTTGCCTTTCATCCTTTCGGGGATGATAAATTAAGTACCAGTTATGCACTGGAGTTGATGTAATCGACTTAATCCCTTTGTCTGTCCTTGTTTGTCCTCTCTATGTTTAACCCCTTGTGGGCAGTAAAGAAATAAGAATTTGAACTCAGAACGTAAAGATACATGAAATGGCACTAAGTACTTCACCTGGTGCAGTAATGATTTTGCCAGCTTCGCTACCTTTAAATTATAATATTAACAGCAACAACAATATAAACATCATCCTGAGGCTGTAACTGAGGTAAAACATATAACATTTCTTTAGGACTTCCTTGTACATGCAAACAGAACCATTAAAGGTAATAAACCAGATATTGTTGAAAAAAACCAAAATAATAAAGTCTGTTTATTGGATGATATGAGTAAAAAGCACCATCCGAATGTGGTTGATGCTAGTGCCTCCCGACTGGCTCCCATGCTGGTGACACGTAAAAAGCACCATCCAAATGTGGTCAATGACAGTGCTTCTCCAACTGGCTCCCGTACTGGTGGCATATAAAAAGCACCATCTGAATGAGGTCGATGCCAGTGCATCCCGACTGGCTCTCATGCCGGTGACACGTAAAAAGCACCATCCAAATGTAATCAATAACAGTTCCCCTCCGACTGGCTTCCATGCCGGTGGCATGTAAAAAGCACTGTAGTGACGTCATATTGGCACCAAAAGGCAGGCGCCATTACTGAATCCTTAACCATGCATGCGTGGGTTTCAACATCGAAGCGTTCCCGCTATTATTCGGTCTCTTACCAAGGCAGACAGCGACCAAGCAAGACGTCTAAGCAAGCTCTCCCATTTGAGTGTGGTTGAACCAAGTTGTCTCTATAACGACACCAGCACGAAGAACCGTACATCTACATTTCAGGCTACTCTAAAACCGGACAATTAGAAGCTGTTTACCTTTTCCACCGAACAATAAATATTTGTTGTTGTTGATCAGTTTGGAGTTTCTGCATTCGGTTCTCTTCCAATTTAATGTAGGAGAGTTAGGTGTATATCTAAAGATATATAACCCACTCTCTTAAAGTGGTGACCCCGACGAAGGAATGACTGCAGCCACGACAATCTGGACTGATCAGCATCATCATTGGTATGAGCAACACGAGTTTCCGGCTGCCGTCATCATCATCATCATGACGACTTTTTGAACAATTTCACAGTGAGATATTGACTCTATAGTATTTCCGACTATACGAACTCACATTGTGCCAAGCTGACACAGACGTTTTTTTCTTCTTTCTTTCTGACTATTATATTTCATTTCCTTTCAGGCACGTCAAGGTGGGTTTTCAAAAAAAAAAAAAAAAAAAAAATTTTTTTTTCCCCGCAGACAGTACAAGCACACAACTAAACACACTACAAAAAAAAAAAAAAATACAGAAGGCAACCACATTTTTTGTTTTTTTTTAGCGTATATTTCTTTTTCTTCTTTCCTTTTCCATTTTGTTCTTATTGTGCACATACATTACAGAAGAAAACAAAAGGGTACAGAAAAAAATAGTGTGTTTCCTTTCCCATTTGCTGCGAAATTTTTTTTTTGGCCTTTTGCATATTTTATACGTTTGTTGTTATTGTTTCTTCCTATTTTACCTTTGACGGAATCATTACCAATATGTGTGCGTTGCCAAGCCTGCTTTCATTCGCCGGAGAGACTCGACTTGTTTCAAATTGCTCTGAGTCCTCCATGGACACACCGCGTACAGTTTCCGCAGATCCTGCAAGGCAGTTCTCTTCAGTGACCAATGAGGATTTGCTACGTAGCATTCAGGAGCTCACTCGCACCGTAAATAACCTCTGTTTCTCGAGATCTCGTGGCGATTCCCAATCTCGTAGCGTTTCCCGGTCTCGAAAATTTTCTCGAGATCGGGAGCTACCTGGAAGAAGCAAGGTCTGTGTTGGTACCATACAAACTTTTCGAACAAGGCGACAAAGTGTATTCAGCCTTGTTCGTTCAAGGCGTCGGGAAACGAGTAAAGGAGAAAGTGCGCACGTCACTTTCCTCCACCCAACCTGTTTTTAATCGTGCAATATTCGTCCAGGACCAAGTGTCGAAGAAATTCTTCATGGTTGACACTGGTTCCTGTTGTAGTATTTGGCCGCTTCGTCTAACAGTCGACAAACCTCGCCGTTCTGAAATCGTTTTGCACGCTGTTGATTCATCTCCGATTCCTACTTTTGGTCAGCTTTCTCTACGTTTAGACATTGGTCTTCGCAGAGACTTTCACTGGGTTTTTGTCATAGCTGACATTCCACATCCCATTTTGGGTGCGGATTTTTAAAATCATTTTCAATTATTGGTAGATGTCCGACGTTGAAGGCTTGTCGATGACTCGACATCCCTTTCCACGCCAGCAAGGAGCTCTACCAATTCTCCTCTTAGCCCAGCATTTTTTATTGCCACTGCTGAGGACGCTTTTCATTCTCTTTTAGCGTCTTTTCCGGAGTTGGTGGATATTACTTTCAAGCCAGTTAAAACTGCACATTCCACCCTCCATTATATCACGACGACTGGTCCTCCAGTTTTTTCTCGACCACGTCGCCTAGCGCCTGATCGTCTTAAGACGGCCAAGGCCGAGTTTGAGCACATGCTTCAACTCGGCCTCATTCGCCCCTCCACCAGCCCATGGGCATCTCCTCTACATTTGGCCCGTAAAGGGGATTCGGATTTTCACCCGGTGGGGGACTATCGGAGACTAAATGCAGTGACGATAGCTGATCGCTATCCCATCAGGAATTTGCAGGATTTCTCGGCAAACCTGCATGGATGCACCATTTTCTCTAAGATTGATCTGGTACGGGCCTATCATCAGATACCAGTAAATCCAGAGGATATCCCTAAAACAGCCATCTCTACACCTTTCGGTTGTTTTGAATTTCTATTTATGAGTTTTGGTTTGCGTAATGCTACTAGCACTTTTCAGAGGTTTATGGATGAGGTCGTTCGTGGACTTGATTTTGTATTCGCTTATGTCGATGATATACTCATCGCTAGTGATACGGAAGAGAATCATCTCCACCATTTGTTGCAACTTTTTCAGCGTCTTCGCGCTTATAATGTGAAGATTAATCCCGACAAGTGTCTTTTCGGGCAGTCATCCCTGAATTTTCTGGGACATTTGGTTGATTCTAATGGGATCAAACCTCTTCCTGCTAAAGTCGATGCAATTCAACGCATCACACCTCCAACCTCTCTGCGACAGTTGCGCCATTTTTTAGGCATGGTCAATTTTTACAGGAGATTAATTGACCGGTGTGCATACAAACTACTTCCTTTAATGAGGCTACTGCAAGGCCGTTCTCAGAAGGATGCTGGACTCACTCTTACTGATGAGGCGTTATCTGCTTTTGAGTCTGTGAAACAGGAGTTATCCTCCGTTCCTGTTCTTGCACATCCTGCTCCTGATGCTCCGCTTTCTTTATCTGTGGATGCTTCCGATTCTGCGGTCGGTGCTGTTTTGCAGCACACTGTAGACAATCAAACAAAACCTTTGGCTTTCTTTTCTTGTAAATTACAGCCTGCCGAACGCAGGTATAGTACTTTTGATCGTGAGCTATTGGCGATCTATCTGTCGATTTGGCATTTTAAACACCAACTCGAGGGACGAGAGTTTGTGATTTATACTGATTACAAGCCACTCACTTTTGCTCTGTCCTCTAAAACGGACAAGCTCTCTCCTTGTGCTTTTCGTCACCTGGATTTTATCTCTCATTTTACAGGTGACATTCGTCATGTGCCAGGGAAAGAGAATATTCCAGCTGATGCTCTTTCTCGACTTCCTGTGCATTCTATTTCCACTCCCGCGGAAATTGATTTGCTGGAAATTTCACAGGAGCAACCTTCTTTATCAAGTTTAGATTTGACTTCGTCAAAATTCAGCAACTGTAAATTTGCTTATCTTCCACTCCCTTCATCCGAGGGCTCTATATTATGTGACACATCCCCAGGTTCTCCTAGGCCTTTAGTACCTACGAACCATCAACGTTCTGTGTTTGATGCCCTTCATTCTTTGTCACATCCGGGCATCTCAGCAACAGTAAAGCTTATCACTGCTCGGTTTTTCTGGCCCAATATGCGGCGATCAATTGCCACTTGGGCAAGCTCCTGCATGAAGTGCCAGAGTGCGAACGTCCATAGGCACGTTCGTGCCCCTCTTGGACAATTTCCTTCTCCTGAAGCCCGTTTCCGTCACGTCCATCTTGATTTGGTTGGACCGTTACCAGTGTGTCGCGGGTTCTCATACCTGTTAACTTGTGTTGACCGTTTCTCACGTTGGCCAGAAGCCATTCCTATAGCAGATATTACTTCTGAGACTGTTGCCCAGGCTTTCGTTTCTGGGTGGGTGTCGAGGTTCGGAGTACTGGTCAGTTTGACCACAGATCGTGGCTGGCAATTTGAGGCCGCACTTTTTCGTGACCTATCACGAATCCTGGGGATGCATCGTATACGCACCACCAGCTACCATCCCGCTTCTAATGGGATGGTTGAGCGGTTTCATCGACAACTTAAGGCCGCTTTGCGCGCCTCACCCAACCCTCAGTTTTGGGTTGAAATTCTTCCGGTTGTCCTCCTTGGATGCCGGACTGCGGTAAAAGCTGACCTGGGTTACTCCTCGGCGGAGCTTCTTTACGGCACAACGTTGACGTTGCCAGGTGCGATGGTGGTACCAGACTCATCACAACCACCACACCCAGAGTCCTATGTTACTCGGGTGCGAGAGTATTTCTCCAATCTTCCATCTATGGGCCCCAGACAACAGTCACCTCCCTTTAGAGTGCCAGCAGACATTGAGTCTTGGTCTCATGTGTTTATTAGGGATGATTCTGTCAAAGGACCCCTTGTTTCTCCTTACAAAAGACCCTATCGTGTGCTTTCTCGCACTCCAAAGTTTTTCAAGGTCGACGATAATGGTCGTACAGAAATTGTGTCTGTCGACCGTCTGAAAAAAGCGTACCTTGACAAACCTTCAACTCCCGTGGACGACATGCCCGTGTTTCAAATGCTGTACACACCACTATCACCACATACATTGTCAACGCCTTTACCAATGCATACACCAACATCAGCACCATCACAATCGCACACACCAACGATTACACCACCTTCGTCGTTGCAAAGGAACCCTAGTGAACCTTATGTCACTAGGTTTGGCAGGACGGTGCATTGGCCCAAGAAATTGGAAGAAACTATTTACGTTTGATTTATTGTGTTTTTACTGGACAATTTCAGTTTTTTTTTATTGAACATTTTTCTTCCATTCAGAAAAAAAAAAAAACTATGTATCTGTTCGTAAAAGGTAAACAAGGAAATTTGGAATGTCCATACACGGGAGGTTGTTGGTCAGTTGCGGAGCTGTGGCTGAGCATCGATGCCAGTTTCGACCTGTTGCCTGGTACTAGGTATCTTAGTCGGTTGGCTCTTGCTATTTTCCGTGAGGGGATGTCCCACTCATACAGTGAAGATAAAACCGAGTGTTTGATATATATATATTTGTGCCGCATTTTCTGTGTGGTTTCGATGGCCATCTCGCCTCAGACGTCCCTCCAAAATTTTTTAATTTCGTGTTTCACACTCAAGGGGGAGCCATTGTAGTGACGTCATATTGGCACCAAAGGGCAGGCGCCATTACTGAATCCTTAACCACGCATGCGTGGGTTTCAACATCGAAGCGTTCTCGCTATTATTCGGTCTCTTACCAAGGCAGACAGCGACCAAGCAAGACGTCTAAGCAAGCTCTCCCATTTGAGTGTGGTTGAACCAAGTTGTCTCTATAACGACACCAGCACGAAGAACCGTACATCTACATTTCAGGCTACTCTAAAACCGGACAATTAGAAGCTGTTTACCTTTTCCACCAAACAATAAAAATTTGTTGTTGTTGATCAGTTTGGAGTTTCTGCGTTCGGTTCTCTTCCAATTTAATGTAGGAGAGTTAGGTGTATATCTAAAGATATATAACCCACTCTCCTAAAGCACCATCCGAATGTAGTCGATGCCAGCTCTTTCTGATTTTGGCACAAAGCTTGCAATTTGAGAGGGCAGGAATTAGCTGATTATATTAACCCCAGTATTTGGCTGGTATAGCATACATTACACACAAACAAATAAGAATTTGAACCAGAGAAAGCTTGAATGAACAAGAAAGAAATGAAACTGCTCAAATTAACAGCGTCATGCCTGAAGAATATGTTTCAAATTTTAATTAAAAAATTATAATCACATTATGCAAACGGTTATAAAAGCTAATTGCAGCCTGAATTTTCTAGATTGCCAATGCCTGATTAAATGCCTTCTTGTATTTTCAGGACATCAATGTGTGATTCAATTGTTATTTCTAGCATTACCAGCTCAAGCGAGTGCAGAAGGTTCTTTACTCGGCTGGTAAATATGTTTTATGTCCTGGAAATACATTCACAATAAAGTCAGGATGACCTTAGCTGGAATACCATTTAAGTGTTTAAATGTCAACCCAAACAAACCAGATGCTTTTTACTGGAATATATAGATTACAGTGTCATGTCAGCTTAACCTCAACAAGAGGCGTCTGGACTTAATAATAATAATAATAATGATAATAATAATCCTTTCTATTATAGGCACAAGGCCTGAAATTTGGGGGAGGGGGATAGTCAATTATATCAATTCCAGTACTCAACTGGTATTTAATTTATCGACCCCGAAAGGATGAAAAGTAAAGTTGACCTCAGTGGAATTTGAACTCAGAACATACCGACTGGTGAAATACTGCTAAGCATTCATCCAGCATGCTAACAATTCTGCCAGTTTGCCGCCTTTAACAATAATAATCCTTTCTAATATAGGGATAAGGCCTGAAATTTTGAAGGAGGGGAGATAGTCGATAACATTGACCCCAGAATTCAACTGGTACTTAATTTATTGCCCCCTGAAAGGATGAAAGGTAAAGACAACCTCAGTGGAATTTGAACTCAGAATGTAAAGATGGAGAAAATGCCACTGAGCACTTTGCCCAGCCAGTTAATGACTGTCAGCTTGCTGCCTAATATAAAATAATAATAATAATAATAATAATAATAATAATAATAATAATAATAATAATAATATTTCATAGAGATTGTTGTAACTCTTCACAAAGGTATATAGACAATAAGAAGAGTGCAATGCTATTTGTGTTAGAGTGTTTATGTGCCTGTGACACATAAAAAGCACTATTTGAGCGCCACCTGACTGGTCCTATGCCGGTGGAACATAGAAAACACCATTTGAGCTTAGTTGATGTCAGAGCCACATGACTGGTTCTGTACTGGTGGCATGTAAAAAGCACCATTTGTGTGTAATCATTGCCAGTGCTGCCTGACTGTCTCTCATGCTGGTGGCACGTAAAAAGCATCATTCAAGGGTGGTTGATGCCAATACCACCAGACTGGCCCTCATGCCAGTGGCACGTAAAAAACATCCACTACACTCTTGGAGTGGTTGGTACCAGGAAGGGCATTCAGCTGTAGAAACTTTGCCAGGTCAGTTTGAGGTCTGGTGCAGCCTTCTGGCTTTCCAGCCCTCAGTCGGATCATCCGACCTATGCCAGCATAGAAAGCAGACATTAAACAATAATGATGATGATGATGATGCTTATTTAATGGTTTGAACGATATTTTGACAGATCGTCTGTCAACTTCAAGTTCAAAATATAAAATGAAAAGCAAATGTAGAAACACAGAAATTCAAAATACAAATGAAGAAATCCTGCATTATTGTTCAAACTGTTAAATAAACAATCTATTACAAATTGATTTCAAATGTTGGCACAAAGCCAGAATGATGATGATGATAATAATACTACTACTACTAATAATAATAATAATGGTTAAAAATTTTGCCACAAGGGCAGCAATTTTTGTGGGGAAAAGATGAGTTGATTACATCGATCCCAGTGTTGTCCAGTGCTTTACCATGTTTTTTACAGCTGCATGCCCTTCCTAATGCTAACCAATTTGTAGCATGTAATGGGCGCTTTTGTCATGCCAGACAGAAGCTTCCATGCAGTTTCCAACTACCAATTTCACTCACAAAGAATTGGTTGGCTCAAGGGGAAAGTAGAAGACACTTGTCCAAGTTGCCATACAGTGAGGTTGAACTTAAGACCATGCCATTGCAAAATGAACTTCTTAATCACATAAACATGCATGTATCTAGATCAGTATTTCCCCACCTTTTCACTACCAAGGACCCCTTTTATTTAAATGAGCTTTCCCATTGATCCCTTTTAATATCTTAGAATTGGTAGTATACCATAATACCGCCAGCTGTCTGGTATTTCTAAGGCTGAATGAGCTCTATTTTGTACTCTAACACATTCTTAAAGGAATACACCTCAACACATACACACATATGACTGGCTCCCATGCCAGTGGCACATAAAAAGCACCATTGAAGTGTGGTCAATGCCAGTACCGCCTGACTGGCCCTCATACCAGTGGCACATAAAAAGCACCCACTACACTCTCGGAGTGGTTGGCGTTAAGAAGGGCATCCAGCTGTAGAAACCTCATCAGATCATATTGGAGCCTGGTGAAGCCTCCTGGCTTCCCAGACCTCCAGTCAAACCGTCCAACCCATGCCAGCATGGAAAGCAGACATTAAACAACGATGATGATGATGATAGGAGTGGCTGTGTAGTAAGTAGCTTGCTTACCAACCACATGGTTCTGGGTTCAGTCCCACTGTATTGCACCTTGGGCAAGTGTCTTCTACTATAGCCTCGGGCTGACCAAAGCCGTGTGAG
>NC_142929.1:136611614-136644114 GCF_046866305.1 Octopus bimaculoides
GTGTATTTGTGTATATGTATTTATGTATGCATGTACGTTCTCACACATTTATATGTATGTATTGTCCAACCCACTATCCGGCAGCGTCCAATTCTCTAACGGTTTTTTTTCAAATGAATCAAGTCATAACCTTATCCATCTATTGTTTTCATAATCGGTCATAATGTCTTACGTTTAAGATGATTCCCATGCTTTCCCTGATGAGAAGGTTACAATTTTAATATCAAAGATCCCTATGGATCACACAGGTTGTAATCCTTTGAAACATATGTAGGAATAAAGTATGCAATTATAACATGCATTTTCTCCATTCCTTAAATTCTTAAATATACTCAAATACCCAAAATTTCAAGGAGTTCCTGCCTTAAAAACAGGAACTAAACCACAGTTATTTTGTGTTCTTTGCTACATTGGTTTCTATTAACCCATTTATTCTATCAGAAGAATTTTTATTCATTAAGATAGAAAAAATACACATAATTATATATATATATATATATATATATATATATGAAATTTTGAATTTAGTTCACAGACTCCCAGTACTACCTTTGCAGACCACCAGGGGTCTGCTGACCACAGGTTAGTAACCACTGCTTTAGATGCAGCTAATTTAATTAAAAATTAAGAAAAATATATATATGATTTAAGGAAAGATTAAAAATGATGTATTCATAGTCTCACTAAGGGGCGAACCCTGTTCTTTTAGTAATTCCTGATAAGGACAGCTTAATGAAAGGTTAGAATCAGTGAAACTCACATGCAGCTGCAATTGTTTTCTGAATGACAAACTGTATCACTGACACTGTTTTCTCAAGTGCAGTCTGAAACAGAATAAATGAATAAAGGAATGAATGGATCTAATGAAAATGTAAAAATAAACAAGAAAAAAGAAGAAACCAAAAAACAATCCCCTAAAAACAAAAATGAGCTAATTTATTTGTTATCTGTTGTATCATGCTTTGCAAAGATCCCGTCATGTCTATAGGCTTCCTTGATACCTGTAACCACCCTGGGTAAGAGATGACCTGAAAGCAGTGGTGACTAAGGAGTAACTTCATTCTCCCTATGAGCTCCTGAATGCCCAAGCTGGAGCCTCATCAACAGTTGTAGTTTGTTTTTGCTGAGGTCCTTGCCAAAATATTCAAAGGATTGATCAATGAAAGTGACCTCTTAACCTCTTTGTTGCCATATTTCTGTTGAAACAGCCCTACTTTCATAGTAAATATTCATCACCATCATCATTTAATGTTTGCTTTCCAAGCTGGCATAGGTGAGACGGTTTGACAGGAATAGGCAAGCCAGATAACTGCATCAAGTTCCAGTCTGATTCTGGTATGGTTTCTACAGCTGGATGCCTTTCCTGATGCCAACTACTCCAAGAATGTGATGGGTGCCTTTTACATGCAACTGGTACAAGTGGTTTTAAGTGCCACCAGCATCAAGCACGACTACGATTTCACTTGACTTGACGTGTCTTCTCAAGCATGGCATATGACCAAAGGTTTTGGTCACTTGTCATTGCTTCCATGAGGCCCAACATTTGAGGATCATGCTTCACCACCAGTCCTATGTCTTCCTGGGTCTATCGCTTCCAGAGGTCCCTTCCGCAGTTAGAGACCGGCACTTCTTCACACGACTGTCATCATCCATATCCATCACATGGCCATACCAGTGCAGTCGTCTCTCTTGGCCATGTGATGCGTATGGATTCGAATTTTGGCACAAGGTCGGCAATTTTGTGGGAGGGGAGAAGTTGAAAACAATGACCCCAGTGCTCAACTGGTACTTATCTTATTGACCTTGAAAAGATCACAGGCAAAGTCAACCTCGGCAGAATTTGAACTCAGAACGTAAAATCAGAAGAGATGCTGTGAAACATTTCTTTGATGCATTAATGATTCAGCTAGCTCACCATCCTCACAATAATAACAAGAATAAAAATGATGATGATAAATAAAAATATACAGGAGTGGCTGTGTGGTAAGTAGCTTGCTTACCAACCACATGGCTCTGGGTTCAGTCCCACTGCGAGACAACCTGTTTTAGTGTGTTTACATCCCTGTAACTCAGCAGTCCAACAAAGCAGACTGATAGAATAAGCACCAGTTTTAAAATGATTACGTACTGGAGCTGATTTGTTCGAGTAAAATTCTTCAAGGCAGTGCCCCAGTATGGCCAGTCTAATGAGTGAAACAAGTAAAAGAATATAAAAAATACAATAATGCAAACCGAACTGATTGAAGTAACACTATTTACTTTTAAATTCTTGTCTTTATGTAACCAGATTAAGATGGTTGCAGAGAAAAGGTCACCAGTTCCAACAAATATGGCATCAATATGTGGAAATTCAATTTTGTAACGTTCAACACCAGATTCTGGAATAAAGAAAAGAATATAATTAGTTTCTGGTAATAATTCATCATCATCATCATCATCATCATCGTTTAACGTCCGCTTTCCATGCTAGCAAGGGTTGGACGATTTGACTGAGGACTGGCGAACCAGATGGCTGCACCAGGCTCCAATCTGACCTGGCAGAGTTTCTACAGCTGGATGCCCTTCCATTTATAACATTAATAACAAATACTTTTTAACATTA
Source organism: Octopus bimaculoides (assembly GCF_046866305.1). Classification (NCBI taxonomy): domain Eukaryota; kingdom Metazoa; phylum Mollusca; class Cephalopoda; order Octopoda; family Octopodidae; genus Octopus; species Octopus bimaculoides. The sequence continues at coordinate 136,614,217 of NC_142929.1, forward strand.
GCATAAGGCTTTAAATATTGTAGACCACCCACTACTCTCTCGGAGTGGTTGGTGTTAGGAAGGGCATCCAGCTATAGAAACTTTGCCTGATCAGATTGGAACCTGGTGTAGCCATCTGGTTCGCCAGTCCTCAGTCAAATTGTCCAACTCATGCTAGCATGGAAGGCAGATGTTAAACGATGATGATGATGATGCCACAGTATATTACAGGTAGTTTTTGTTTCTTAGCCTGTCTTTGAAGAGTAGCTTCTGGAAATTTTCATTAGTTTCTGGTTATACACCAATAACAACAAAGATTTCAAATTTTGGCACAAGGCCAGCAATTTTGGAGAGGTGCTCAACTGGTACTTATTTTATCAACCTCGGAAGGATGAAAAGTGAAGTCAACCTTCATGGAATTTGAACTTGGAATGTAAAGACAGACGAAATGTTACTGAGCATTTTGCCCAGCATGTTAATGATTCTGCCAATTTGCTGCCAAGAAGAACAACAACAAATTATCAATACAACAATTTTTAACTAGCACAAATCTTACAGGAGCCACAGTATACTACTGGTACTTTATATTTCATTGGCTTGTTTCCAAAGAGATAAAGTACACTGGATGAAGTAGTTAATGTCAGGAAGGGCATCCAGTCATAAAAAATATGGCATAATAGACCTTGGTACACAGCTCATCAGACCCAGTCAAACTGACCAACCCATGCCAAGATGAAAGCTGGATATTAAGTGATTATGAGGATACAGATACACACAAATATGAGACAAAAAAGCTATGCGGGAGACTCGACAAAGTTACTCGATCTGCTAGAAATAATAACCAAATCTCCTTTTATTATCTTTGAAATGGAAGGCAACACTAAGAATTGTAGTTCTGGATGCACCATGATTATAAAAATAAACAAAAAAGAAAGAAACAGATGGGATAGCCATGGCTGGGACATCTCTGAAAATCTATAAACGCAAATGTGGCTAAGAAGTTTCCTTCTCAATCAAATGGTTGTGGGTTCAGTCCCACTGTGTGGTACTTTGGGCAAGTGTCTTTTTGTATAGTCTCGGACTAACAAAAACCATGTGAATAGATTTGGTAGATGGAAATTGAAAGAAGCTCATTATGTGTGTGTGTGTGTGTGTGTGTGTGTGTGTGTGTGTGTGTGTGTGTGTGTGTGTGTGTGTGTCCTCACTGCGCTGAACAACTGGTGTTTGGTTTGTTTACATCTTTCTGCAAAAGAGACCAACCGGAATAAGAGCCAAGCTTGAAAAAAAAAAAGAGAAAAGAAAAGAAAGTACTGGGTTTGATTCATTCAGTGAAAAACTTTTCAAGGCAGTGCCCCAGCATGGCAGCAGTCTGATGACTAAAACAAATAAAAGACAAAAAATATGATGCAAACGTAATTGTAACTTCAGCTTATTCTTCTAACGTAATTCTAGTGGTGACCTTTTACGAAAGTGTTGGAGAATATGCTTATGTCTGAGACACTTGTATGGCAGACTAAATTATTTATGGTGTGTGTGTGTGTGTGTGTGTGTATACGCACACACCACACACACATGTTCATGTACTTCAGCCCTTTTCTGGCTTCAAATAGCGTCTGGTTCAATTCTGACATTTTGTCTCTAAGGTTGTTGGTGAAATAGCTATAAGATGAGCCACATGGCTACTCAAACTGCTACAGACAATAGCTAAAACCCTCATTAAATCACATCCTACTATCTTGAATAAAAAAAAAAAAATTTTTTAAATTAAGGGTGAGAGGGGAAGGTACATTTGATAATGTAATCCATGAAAAATAACGGGATGCTTCAGTCTGCATGATTGGAGCTTGCCTAGGGCTAGATAATAGCAGTAAATACAGACAAACTGAATAAATTGCTTTGACAATTAAAAACAAAAACTAAAACACAAGCCTTTCCTGTCCAAAAACACCCCAGAAAAATTTGATATTTTATCCCAAGAATATCAACCATGGGAAAAGTTTCCATGTATTTTTATTTATTACTTTGTGTGTGTGTGTGTGTGTGGTTAAGATATTTGCTTTCCATGCCGTTTTGGGTTCAACTGCACAGTATAGCCCTTTGAATAAGTGTCTTCTGCTATAGCCTCCAGTTTGGGTATTAAAGTAACATTTAAACCAATGGTTTCTAACTGTGGTCTATTAAAGGTTTTGTTAAAATTTATCTACAAAACGCAAAATATTTCAGCATCGTTTTATACAATTTTTAATATTTAATTATAAGAATATAATAAAATTTTTTTAAACATTGAATGGCAAAAGGGGTCCACCTGAATAAAACCAGAACCAAAGGGGTCCACAGGAAAAAAAAAAAAAAAAAAAAAAAGGGTTGAGAGCCACTGATCTAAATTAACAAATGACAGAGTGCTGTGTTGGAGAGGACCTGTCCAGCTGATGCAAACATTGAAAAGTGGACAAAAGAATGAGGATGACTTGGTTATTGTTACAACCTATGAGTCATGTGTTCTTCCTAACCATTCTCAGAGACTGTGAAATATTCTTTTCTACTCTAGGCACAAGGCCCAAAATTTTTGGGGTAGAAGCCAGTCGATTAGATCAACCTTGGTATGCAACTGGTACTTAATTTATCGACCCCGAAAGGAGGAAAGGCAAAGTTGACCTCGGTGGAATTTGAACTCAGAAAGTAAATACCGTTAAGCATTTCACCTGGTGTGCTAATAATTCCTTTCTTATTTCTTTACTGCCCACAAGAGGCTAGACTCAGAGGGGACAAATAAAGACAGACAAAGGGATTAAGTCAATTACATCGGCCCCACTGCGTAACTGGTACTTATTTAATCGACCCCAAAAGGATGAAAGGCAAAGTCAACCTCGGTGGAATTTGAACTCAGAAAGTAAAGACAGACAAAATACCGTTAAGCATTTCACCTGGCGTGCTAACGTTTCTTATTTGTCTATTGCCCACAAGGGGCTAGACACAGAGGGGACAAACAAGGACAGACAAAGGGATTAAGTCGATTACATCGGCCCCACTGCGTAACTGGTACTTATTTAATCGACCCCAAAAGGACGAAAGGCAAAGTCGACCTCGGTGGAATTTGAACTCAGAACGTAGAGGCAGATGAAATACCACTAAACATTTCGTCCAGCATGCTAATGTTTCTGCCAGCTCACCACCTTCAGTGAAATACTGCTAAGCATTTTGCCCGGCGCACTAATGTTTCTGCCAGCCTGCAGCCTTGTGAAATATTGCCAGTCTCAAGAGACACGGCGTAAAAGTAATGAAAATTGTCCTTCCTCCTCTAAGCTGCAAATAAAAATAAATAATGTTGAGTCAAGAGTGCATAATACCACAATGAGAGTTTCTTTATTAGGATCATTCATTCCTAATTGCTTGTTTAATGATTTTGTTAACGTGTACAAAATATAAAGTCCTGAGAGTTAACAAAGAAGTGTCTATGAGTTACTTGACCTCAAATCCCACCCTTGTGTATATGTATGGAAATAGAAATGAACAAAAGGTAAGGCACATTGGATAGGCAGAGAAGGAGGAGGAGGAGGAGCCACAGCTGCTGTTGAGAATTCAGTGTGGATGGGTAGGACGTGTTCCGGGGTGCAAGTTGATCGCATTCTGAAAATTCTTTTACATGGCCAACAGGTAGAGGGATTCCACAGTAAAATAATGAAAAAAAAAAAAAAAAAAGACCTATCCTAGGGTATAAGGATAAGTTGAAACAATCATTAAAATTCCTACAACTTAATATAACATCTTGGTAAAGTTATTGCCAAGATCAGAGACACAGAACAATGAAAGAGTTATATCCTGCAATCAATAGACACATTTATTCAATCTCAGGCATAATCAAAATCCTCGTTATCCTGATTATGACTTCATAGTAAAATCCATACAGGGACACAAATTATATTCATGCATCCATCACAAATAGATGTAGCTTCTTTTACTTTTAATTGCTTTTTTGTTTTTTAATTCTTTCCTTCAAATACTCATACATTGAAATCAACAGGGGACCATCATTATTATCATTATGGTTAAGGTAGCGAGCTGCAGAATATTTAGCACAAAGGTCAAAATATTTAGTAGTATTTCTGGTTCTTTATGCTCTGAATTTTAATTCTACCAAGGTCAACTTTACCTCTCATCCTTCCGGGTTCCAGGGTCGATAAAACAAAATGCCAGTTAAGTACTGGGGTTGATGTAATCAATTAAGCTCCTCCCTGTAAAATTGTTGGCCCTGTACCAAAATATGTGAAACTATTATTACAACTACAACACTGTGTATCCTAGTCTTTAGAATAGGCATGCTTTATTCTTGAATGTCGTAAGGGACAACTAGAGGGGGTTAGTATCATGAAGGACAGCCAGGTGTAGAATACTGAAGTGAAGAAAAAAATCTTATCATCGTCATCGTTTAACGTCCGTTTTTCCATGCTGGCATGGGTTGGATGGTTTGACTGAGGACTGGCAAACCAGGAAGCTGCACCAGGCTCCAATCTGATCTGGCTATGTTTTTACAGCTGGATGCCCTTCCTAATGCCAACCACTCTGAGAGTGTAGTGGATGCCTTTTACATGCCACCAGCACAGGAGCCAGTCATGTTCGGATCTTCTTGGTCTAAACAAGAATAAAAAATTAGACGTGAAAATGGTGACAATTTACTGGTTCTAGTCACTGGAATCCTGCAAGGCTGGGGCACTGCTTTCTAAGAGACTTGGGGTCCTGGCAGGCAATAAGCACCATTCATTCGTGGGTTGTTGCCAGTTCTGCGTGACTGGCTCCCTATGTCAGTGGCATGTAAAAAGCACCATACAAACGTAGTTGATGCCAGCACCCCACCGACTAGCTCCTGTGCTGGTAGCACATAAAAAGCACCATCCAAAAGTGGCTGATGCCAGTGCCACCTCACTGGCTCCCATGATGCCAGTGGCACGTAAAAAGCATTCATTACACTCTCAGAGTGGTTGGCATTAGGAAGGGCATCCTGCTGGAGAAATCTTGCCAGATCAGATTGGAGCCTGGTGCAGCCTCTTGGTTTGCCAGTCCCCAGTCAAACAGTCCAACCCATACCAGTATGGAAAGTGGATATTAAACGATGATGCTGATGATGATGAAGGGCATCTGGACATAGAAAATCTACAGCAACAAATTCTGTTTAACCCATGCAAGCATAGAACAGTAGACATTGAGTTGCACCTATGAAAGATTACCTCCAAGGGTGCAGGTGTAGCTTCCAGGTTTAAGAAGTTTAGATTCAGCCTCACAGCAAGGGACCTTAGGCAAGTGTCTTCTTCTATAGCCCCAGGTGAGAGAATATGATATGCAGAAGCTGAAAGAAGGCCATGTGTTTGTGTTTGTGTGTGTGAATGTGTGTGTTAGTGTGAATGTGTGTGCGTGTGTGTTTGTGCGAATGTGTGTGTGTGTTTGTGCAAATGTGTGTGTGTGTTTGTGCGAATGTGTGTGTGTTTGTGTGAATGTGTGTGTGTTTGTGCAAATGTGTGTGAGTTTGTGTGAATGTGTGTGTGTGTTTGTGTGTGTGTGTGTTTGTGTGAATGTGTGCGTATTTACGTGAATGTGTGGGTGTGTTTGTGTGAATGTGTGTGTGTGTGTTTGTGTGAATGTGTGTGTGTTTGTGTGAATGTGTGTGTGTTTGTGTGAATGTGTGTGTGTTTGTGTGAATGTGTGTGTGTTTGTGTGAATGTGTGTGTGTTTGTGTGAATGTGTGTGCGTGTTTGTGTGAATGTGTGCGTATTTACGTGAATGTGTGGGTGTGTTTGTGTGAATGTGTGTGTGTTTGCATGTGTATGTTTGCGTGCATGCACGTGTGTGTGTGTGTGTGTCCTCTTGATATTACATGTTAGTCGTAAATGAATGTCAGTCATACAAGCAGTGTCATTCATTTCCAATATTCTGCAGAGACATGTCTGGCCATGGAGAAATATTACCTTCCTTAGAAACAAGGGTTAGCAACAAGAAAGGCATCTCAGTTATAGAAAATCTGCCTCCAGTAAACTCCATCTGACCTAATTAAGCATGGAAAAGTGGATGGTAAATCGATTATATACTGGCACCTGATGCAGCTTGCTAGTTTACCAATTCCATGCAAACCATCTAACCAATGCCACCATGGACAGTGGATGCTAAATGATAATTTTTTATTTATATATAAAAATCATAATCATCCAGTGTTTTAAATCCGGGTTTTGTCCCCATTAACGAGGGTGGCCGGATCTACCTCAGTGTCATAGCAACTGCCCTCACACTATCTCTCCATCTTGCCTGGTTTTGGGTATCCTCTTCTTTCAAACCAACCCTCCCAATCTCTTCCTCCACCTGTCCCCTCCACCTTTTCCTTGGTGTACCTCGCTTTCGCGCTCCATTTACCACAAATGCAATCACCCTCCTCAACACATGCCCATACCAACCATTCCTCAAACCCCTGCATTCCCATCAAATCCCCAATCCTCCTTTTATCAAACAGCTTCACCCCTCTTGATCATCATCGTTTAACGTCCGCCTTCCATGCTAACATGGGTTGGACAATTTGACTGAGGACTGGTGAAACCAGAAGGCTGCACCAATCAGATTGGAGCCTGGTGTAGCCATCTGGTTCGCCAGTCCTCAGTCAAATTGTTCAACCCATGCTAGCATGGAAGGCAGACGTTAAACGATGATGATGATGATATATACATATATATACACAACACATATACAGAGAGAGAAAGAGGGAGAGAGGGTTTCTTTTAAGTCAGATCAAATATGAATCTGTAGAGTACTGAAATATTTAAGCTTAACTTCTGATGGATAACAAATAAAATGACAGGACAAAAGATTGACAAATGTCACAGACTGTAAGTCTATGTAAAAGGATTTTAAAAAAAAACAGGTTTTAAATATCATTGATGATAGGAATGGTTTATATAAAACGGTTTTAGTTGAAGATCACAAAAGCTTTTTGTCATTGATTAATAATGCTACTTCTGCTTTTTCCTCCTCACACATCTATTCCTAGTCAGCATTTTAATGCTCTATGCATTAAATGTTAACAGTTAATTAGTCAATTCCATGAATGTTTGAAAGCATCAGAAAGGCAAATCTCCTCAACCATTTGTGTGTTTCTATGTTTTCTCAGTGTCTCTTGACAGCCTCCAAATCCTCTTGAAAGTTTCAACACCTGGTGGCCTGTAAATTTCCCTCTCAGTCCTTCATCCTGTTGGTGTCCATTTTATTGGTACTTTTGCGTACCAGTTATTTGGCTACCATAGGAGAGGACCAGTCAATCCCCATTCTTTGTTTAATTACTAATCTCACAGCCTTTAAAATAATACTTTTCTTAAAACTTCATTAACATCAGCCTATACTGGTGCCACATTAAAAAGGCCACCCATGTTGGCACTACATTAAAAAAGGCACCCTGCTGGTCCTCTTACAAAAGCACCAGTGTTGGCACCACATAAAAATGCAGCAAGAACACTCTGTAAAGTGGTTGGCCTTAGGAAGGGTATCCAGCTGTAGAAACCAAACCAAAACAGACTATGGAACCTGGTGCAGCCCCTGGCCATGCCAGTTCCTGTCCTGTCAAACCATCCAACCCTTGCCAGCATGGAAAATGGATGTTAAATGGTGATGACGATGATGATGTTCATCATCATTTTAACATGTACTTTTCCATACTCACATAGATCAGATGGGAGTAAGTTGGGAGAAAATTTATGGTCAGATGATCCTGCTATCAAATTTCATTTGTTTGCCCAAACAAGAAACAGCTCAGACATGTTTACATGAAGCACTGGAAACAAATGACACCGTGTGAATGAGCCCTTTGTTTACAAAGTTTGTTCAACATATCAAGAACCCTGGACATACTTTTGTAGTGGACTGCAAGCAAACACCACCAGTAACAAAGCTATATTTTACAATCAGCAAGCACACAAAGGAAAGTATGAACTCACATCAGCACACACATACACACATGATGAGCTTCTTTCAGCTACCATCTACCAAATCTACAAGGATTTGATTGGACACGGGGCTACAATAGAAGATACTTGCTCAAGGTCCTATAAATATGGATTTTATTGGATTATATACTTCAGACATACTTTTGTAATCACACCTGATTCAGTTCATCTTTGATAAAAGGCAAGCCAGATTATCACCCTAAACTAATTCAGTATATTACTGGTAGCTATTTTATGAAATCAACAATTGAGATGTAAAGCAAAAACCAAGATTTGAACTTAGAGTGACAGGGATTACAACAATTATCGTTACTATTTGCACTCACCCACTGCCCCTGTCTTCATCTACAAAATCATCATAGAAACTTTGAAATTGTTGCCACCCTGTCAAAGTATACATAATGGGTGTAAGTTATAGACCAACCTGTGTATCTGCTGGCTATGCATACAAGGGTATTAGTTCCTTTACCCAGCGTGCTGCTTGACATTATGACAGTTTGCACTCCTAATTTGTGAATACATTCTATAGCTTTAATGGAATCTGTTAAGTTATTAATCTTTATTCCTGTAAGACACCTAAAAAGAAAAAGTAAAAGAAAAAAATGTTGGTAGAGAACAATATCAGAGCATACGATATGCTTGTGTATACATGTGCAAAATGTGTATGTAAAAATATGCTTGTGAAAATATCATGGGAAAATGCGTATGTGGCAATATGTGCATAAAAATGTGGGTGACTGTGTTAGCAACTGCATGTGGACAACTGCACGCACCTGTGAGTGGTTGTATTATGTACCTGGGAGTGACAGCACATGCTTGCACGTCAGTGCTTGTATGTACATGTAAGCAGCTGCACCAGCTTGCATGCACTGGAAACAACTGCACCAGCCCTTCCCATTGCCAGCTCTCGTCTGTTTTGAAGCAAGGTAATAATTCTCAACTATCAAATGACGAACAGCTCAGACGTGCTTTTTATAGTTGGTTGCAAACAAAGAACACCGACTGCATTCATAGCAAAGATGTTGTTTACAGTTGGTGAAAACATGTGAAGATGAGAGGGGGAATACAAACTTACTCATACAAACACACACAGGAAGACATAGGATGAGGTGGTGAAGCATGATCTTTGAACTTAGAGACTCACAGAGGCAATGACTGGTAACCGAGACCTTTGGTGATGTGCTGTGCTTGAGAGGACCCTGGTGGCACATAAAGAACATTTTTTGAACATTGGGCCTCATGGCGGCAAAGTGGCTGAGTTCCTTTTGAGCATTGGACCACACAGAGGCAAAGTGGCTGAGTTCTGCTCGAGTGTTGGGCCACATGGAGGTGAGGTGGTCGAGTACCTTTCAAGTGTTGGGTCTCACAGAGGCAATGATCAAGACCTTTGGTGTTATGTCATGCTTGAGAAGAAGACCCATCAAGCTGAGCAATATCGCATTCATGGCAGATACCAGTGTCACACAAATTGGCACCTGTGCAGGTGGCACGTAAATGCACCCATTATACTCTTGGAGTGGTTGGCATTAAGAAGGGCATCTAGCTGTAGAAAACCATGCCAAATGGGACTGGAGCCTGGCACAGCCTTCCAGCATGCCAGCCCAGTCAAACTGTCCAACCCATGCCAACATGGACAATGGATGTTAAATGATGCTGATGAAATACATGCACACACACACACACACACACGACAGAATTGGCACCAGTTTCACTCACAAGACAATAGTCAACCTGTGGCTATAGTACAGAATGCCAGCAGACAATATATATTCAGTGGGACTGAACTCCTAATCACATGGTTCCAAAGCAAACTCCTTAGCTACACACCCATATCTGTGCCTTTAATTAAATATAAACAACATAAATAGTCAATAAATATACATGTTGTAGAATTAAATCCGTGCATAATGCATAAACAAGTTCCTTACTCAGCTTCGAATTGGTTAGGGACTGTAATATCAGAAAGTGGTACAAGTATATCTCGGTAGACAGGGAGCAATTCTTCAGGAACATACTAAATGGAAAAAAAAACCCAAAAATTATATACATGTGTGCTGATGTGTACACATAAATACATATACATTATTAATATTCTCTTCCCCAAGGCAGTGAGCTGGCAGAAACGTTAGCATGCCGGGTGAAATGCTTAGTGGTATTTCATCTGTCTTTACATTCTGAGTTCAATTTCCGCCGAGGTCAACTTTGCCTTTCATCTTTTCGGGGTCGATAAATTAAGTACCAGTTGTGTACTGGGGTCAATCTAATCAACTGACTCCCTCCCAAAAATTTCGAGCCTTGTCCCTAGAATAGAAAAGAGTATTCTCTTTCCCATATGTCATTAATATTATATTACCTTAGTCATGTATAGTAAATAAGAATTACTTTGCTTGTTTTATAATAATTCCATCCATTTTCCCCACCCACAATTCCTGGGAAGGTTGTGGAGGTAAAATCTTCAGGCATCTCTTCCAAAGGGTCCTATCAGAAGCAACAGTCTTCACACTGTTCAGCTGGATTCCCAAGTGCAACCAACTAAGACTATGGATATGATCCAACTGTTTCCTGCTGGTTGGCTTGGCTTGAAGAATTTGTCTTGTGATTCTTTCTGGCAACATTCTAATCACAAGTCAATAGCAGCAGAGTTGTGACCTCTCAATGCAGAGAAATAGCAGCTCAATTTAGAGAGACTCCCTGATCTCTGAGCTATTCATCCTGTTAGTAATATTACTCCAGAGATCCTTCAGAGGAATCCTATTTCAATAACTTGTATGAAATTGTACTCTTTGTCATAACCCAATGTTCCAGACCAGTGGTTCCCAAACTATGAACGGAATCCTAGTGGGTCGCAAAAAGTTATAAAATTACGCATTAGCTTTGATTAACTGCTGTCTATCGAGATAGTTCAAGACTCATGTTTTCTATACCAGACTGGTTGTTTTATCAAGCAGTAGGCTTTTTTCACAAACTTAACATATCAGAGGTGGTCATTTTCTCAAGTTATTTATTCGTACTTAATCGTAAAAAGGAAAAGTCTGTTTTTACCTATTTAACTAGGCGCAGTACAACACTGACCGAGCCAATAACAGTTACTGCTTTGAGGTTTTGTATTAGAGTTAATACCTGCCCATAGGGTATGGAGATGTTGAAACAGTTACAAAACGTTTTGTTTCACATTTAATATAAATAGTAAAAAATTTAAATAAATAAGACAGTATGGATTTCACTAATAAGTTTATAAATTATTCAAAACAGTATAGGAGTGATTACCAGGAGGCTATTAATTAGCCAATGAAATGATTGGAATAGACAGCAGCTAGACAGTAGATGGATCAATAGAGCCTGTCTGATAAACGGTAGAGTTAAATGGGTCGCCACAAACTGGTGTCATAAATAGTGGGTCGCGTCTCTAAAAAGTTTGGGAACCACTGTTCCGGACTGTAGGTGAGGATAGACAGGAAAACAGAGTTGAAAAAAGCAAGTTTGGCATTTTTACCAACCTCTCATCTTCTGAGGATTTGATGTTAGAGCCGGTGCACTACTCTGCTGCTACTTGCATTTCTAGCATCCAATTTAGCCTCCTACTGTCTATCACTCATTAATTTGGCCCTGAGATACTTAAACATCCCTGCTTGCCTCAGTGATGTTCCACCCACGTGTACTTTCCTGAGTGGACCAATGTCTTGATCTGTGTACACTTACTTTCATCCTTGCCTTGCAACACTCAGCAGTGAATCCTTTCAGTGTATGTAGGCAATCACTGTTTAATAACCAAGTGTTTGAAATAGGCAGTGCTCCAGCATGGCCTTAATCGTGTTCACTAAAATTAACTAAAATAATGCTAAGTCAAAGTTTATAAATATATTTTATGAAATGATTGTAAAAAAAAACAATGAAAGAACTTACCATTTCTCCATTATCACCCATGACAGGATCACACACTGCAAGACATTAAGGAACGAGTATTATATTTTGATTTAACCTGTCCATTTTCCCATTCTAGTATGGGATGGACAAATATATATTACTGACAGGTATTATTTTACTGACGCATGGATGCTCTTTCTCTCACAAACTTACCTGTTCAAGTAAGGGATTTTCTTTATTCATTCCACTCGATTTTGAAAGCCCAGAACCAGATGAAGATTGTTGGCAGGGAAATGACAACAAAAACGTCATTGATTTGACTCAATGCTTTGATGTACAGAATGATGTAAATATTCATGAACGCACATGCACACAGATATGGCTGTAGGTGCAGGTGTGGCAACATAGTTTATGCAGGTGTGGCAACATGGTAGGTGCAGCTGTGGCAACATGGTTTAGAAGTTCACTTCCTAAACACAGGATTTTGAATTCAGTCCCACAGTGTGGCACCTTGGGAAAGTGTCTTCTACTATGGCACTTGTTGGACCAAAAGCTTTGTAGGTAGACTTGGAAACTGAAAGAAGCCCATCGGGTGTATGTGCGTATTTTAACCTTGAACTCAAAAACATAAGGAGTTGGAAGGAATGTAGCTAAGCATTTTGTCCAATATGCTAATGTTTCAGCCAGCTCACTATATGAATACTAATAATAATAATAATATTAATAATAATAATAATAATAATAATGATCAGATAGAGAATAGGAAACCAGACCGTGTTAATTGAGAAAGAAAGCAAACAATGCTGAATCATAGATATAGTGCACCCAGCTGACAAGGTATGCGATAAGGAAGAAAGAAAAGTCGATAGATATGACAGGTTAGCTTGGGAGGTTAAGCGGCTGTGGTCAATGAAAAAGGTGGTAGTAGTACTAATAATTGTTGGAGCCCTGGGAACAGTGAGTAAAAATCTCGAGAAGTACATGGAACAAATAGGGGCTGCAATAAGGGTGGAGCACTTGCAGAAAACAGCATTGTTTGGAACCATTCGAATACTCCGGATGGTGCTCGAAAAATAAGGGGTGTTACCTTAGTTTACTGGTAGTGAACAGCTGACACTGTAGTACATCTGCAGTGTTAGAAGCTGTGCAAAGACAATAAAATAATAATAATAATAATAATAATAATAATAATAATAATAATAATAATAATAATCCTTTGTACTAAAGACAGAAGGCCTAAAGTTTTGTTGATTATATTGACACCAGTACTCAACTGGTATTTATTTTATCAACCTCAGGACTCAGCTGGCACTATTTTATCAACCCTGATGGGCTGAAAGGCAATGTCGACTGTGGTGGAATTTGAACTGAGATTGTAAAAACTGACAAAATGCTGTGAAGCATTTTGCCTGCTGTGCTAACAACTCTACCAGCTTGCCACTTTAATAGTAGTAATTCTAGTTTTTGGACAATGTCAGCAAATTTAAGGGAATGGGATTAGTCAATTACACTGACATCAGTACTTGACTGGTCCTTCATTCTATCAACCCCAGAGAGGGTGGGGATGAACAAGTAAGTTGATCTCGGTAGGATTTGAACTCAGAATGTGAAGTCCAAGAATAAATACTGCAAGACAATATTTCCAGCACTCTAACGATTCCTCCAGTTTGAATAATAATGGTTTATTTAGATAAAAGGCCAACAATTTTAGAGTGAAAGGGTCTGTTGATACCATTATGCCATCTAGTACTTGACAAGCACTGGTGCTTTATTCTTATTGGCCCCCGGGAGGGATGAAAAGCAAAGATGACCTCAGCAGGATTTGAAATCAGAATGTCAAGTCCAGGAACAACTACTGCAAATCAGTGACTCCACCAGTTTAAAGAACAATGGTTTCTTATTTAGATACAAGAACAGCAGTTTTGAGGGAAGGGGCTAGTCGATACCATCACCCCCTTCTACTACTTGCCAAACACTGGCACTTTATTCTTTTCAGCCCTCTGGTGGCATGAAAGGTAAAGATGCCCTCACCAGGATTTGAAATCAAAAAGTAAAAAGCCAAAAGAAATACAGCAATGCATTTTCTCCAATGTTCTGATGGTTCTATCCATCCATTATCCATCCTGTCAATCTTTTTTTTTTTTTTCCTAACATAAACAAAAAGCCTGAAGTGTCTTAGACTGTTGTAAGCAAGATGGAGAAAAGGAATTCACTACTGAGCATTAAATCAAAATAGTTTTCCAATATCAAAAAAGCAGTTTCATGTAACTTCTATTCTGTAAGTCATTCACATAAATATACATACGTATACATTAGAACCACTCAATAAACAGATACACACATATACATGAATATGTTTACTCTTCAAATGATTTACTGTGCTAACATTACGTGAAAGAGGATAAGTGAGCTTATTGTGGTTCGTTCATTTTCATACAGTTGGATGGCATTTCTAGCAATGAAACATCAAAAATGAAACAGAGCTAAGGCAAATAGAATTATGTACCTTGCACACTTCTACAAATCAAGCAGGAGACTACACTGGACTTGCCATGCTGGGTATAACACCCAGATCTCACCCTAAAATACAGGGTGGCCCAAAAGTAGGTTTACAGTTATCACGTAAACACTTTAAAATTTCTTTTAAAACATTTTATCACATTTAAATTTCTATCTTAAAAACTGAGAATGGAGCTTGACAAAATTAACTAAATTAGCATAGAATAATGGTTTCATATTTTTTTTATATTTAAGAAATTAAACTGTTAATATATGAATGCAAAAGAGATAATTGAATAACTGTAAACCTACTTTTGGGCCATCCTGTATATATCTACATGCATATACATGAATACATCATCATTTAATGTTCATCTCTCATGCTGGCATAGACTGGATGGGCTGACGGGATCCAACAGATCTGATGACTGCATTGTGTTCTAGTCTCTGTTTTGACATGGTTTCTATGACAAGATGCTCTTCCTAATGCCAATTGCTTCACAGAGTGTACCAAGCACTTTTTTGTGACACCAGCATTACTAAGGGGGTCACCAAACCGTTTGCAAGACTAAAATCCCCTTTGACTGAGTTGGGCTACAACAGAGGAAGTCAGCTGCATGCTATGAGGTGACGGGTTAAAGTTAGAAAGATAAGTGCCAGAACAGAACAGATTTCATGCTGTAGAAAATATATATATATATATATATATATATATATATATATATATATGTATATACGTAGGTACTGTAAGTTTAAAGGTAATACTTGATAAGTGTAAGCACCTGCATATGCCAGATAGTGCCAGAGGTGAGAGAATATATCAAACATAAATTGAAAACAGAACACAAAGGGTATTGCAGTACACGTGTTTCAAGCTTTATAAACAATCTGTTATTACATCAGCATAGGTATATTATTGATATAAAAGATAGTTTAAAGCTCTCTTCAGCCGCAAACATTGTTAGGGTATGTGTTAAAGGAATGTGATAAACCTATTATAATGGATAATACTAAGTGTACTTTTTCTTTTGTGATGTAATCTTTGGACTAGCAATGCTTGCAGCTAAAGAGAGCTTTAAACCATCTTTTATATCAATATATCAATAATATACCTATGCTGATGTAATAACATATTGTTTATAAAGCTTGAAGCACATGTACCACGATATCCTTTGTGTTCTGTTTTCAATTTATGTTTGGTATATATATATATATATATATATATATACATTATATATATATATATATATATATATATATATATATATATATATATCAGTCTTCCTGGAGGAAGACTGATATTTGATCTTTGCATGTCAACAGCTGCAGGATTAAAAAAACAAAGTGAGCAAAGAAAAGATTCCAAAGGGATGATGTTCTAGGAAGATAGGACTAGGAATAGCAGTTGGCACAGGTGAGGACAGGGAGTTTGATGTAACAAAGAAACAAGAGGCAGAGAGAGGAGTGAGTTTGGGGTATCTGAGTGGTAGAAGTACAAGACAAAACAGCTCTGAAGAGGCCCATTATTGTAACGACAGAAAAATAGAGAAGGGAGACAGAAGTTGCAGCATGTCCATTATAAATATATAAATGTATCATCATCCTTTAATGTCCGTTTTCCATGCTGGCATGGGTTGGATGGTTTGACATGGAGTTGACCAACCAGGGGGCTGTTCAGACCCCATTTGTCTGTTCTGGCATGCTTCCTATGGCTGGATGCTCTTCCTATTGCCGACCACTTTATAGCGTGAGCTGAGTGCTTATAAGAACCTATTTTAGAACTGGATGGTCACAGTAGGAGCATCTTTGATCATAGGTCTGCTTCAACTTTTCAACTAAACTAAGCTGGAATTAAACAACAACAACAACAGCTCATTAATTTCAGTCTTGATTCACTGCTGTTATCGATAGTCAGCATCAAAGAACATCTTGTTGCCTTCTTATTTCTTTATTGCCCACAAGGGGCTAAACACAGAGGGGACAAACAAGGACAGACAAAGGGATTAAGTCGATTACATTGACCCCAGTGTGTAACTGGTACTTAATTTATCGACCCTGAAAGGATGAAAGGCAGGCGAAGTTGACCTCGGCGGAATTTGAACTCAGAATGTAATGGCAGACGAAATACCGCTAAGCATTTCGCCCGGCGTGCTAACGTTTCTGCAAGCTCTCCGCCATTGTTCTGTTGGTTTATTTACAATTATTTACAATTCCTTGCTCTAATCTCCTGCTCTCTCGTGTTTATCCTTGAAGCACAGGTCCTATGTAATTGTCAGGCTGGATGACTGATTCACTTGACATCGGTGCATGTCCATCAATGGTGGGCCTAAGTAAAACATGTCTAAGGACCAACCCTAAGGCACTTGACTGAATTCTGCTTTTTAAGCCATAACTAGGGTCCAGACCAGAGCAGACATGGGAATAATGGTGAATCAGGGTAAGTCCTTACTTATAACTGCACTTCTGAAATAGTAATTCAACTAAGGTTGCAATTTAATGCTAAATTGACCACATCTATTTTAAGATGAAGTTCTGTTGTTAATATCACTTTTGAAGGATCATCCAAGAAAGAAGTGCATTTTATTTATTTACTAGCTGGTCCTGTACCGTCAAAAATAACAGCTAACTGTAGTATTTTTATATATAAATTGGCACTTGTGCCAGTGGCATGTGAACAAAACATTTGAGTGAGGTAGTTGCCAGTGCTGCTGGACTGACTCCTGTGCAGGTGGCACGTAAAAAACACCATTTGAGTGTGGCCGTTGCCAGTACCGCCAGACTGGCCCTTGTGCCAGTGGCACGTAAAAGCACCCACTACACTCTCAGAGTGGTTGGCATTAGGAAGGGCATCCAGCTGTAGAAACTCTGTCAGATCAGATTGGAGCCTGGTGCAGCCATCTGGCTCCCCAGTCCCCAGTCGAATCGTCCAACCCATGCCAGCATGGAAAGTGGACGTTAAACGATGATGATGATGATGGATGGTAAATCAAATTAATACACTTGTCAATGTTATCTAATGGTTGTCTTTTGAGGTGTGACATCAATCATCATTTGTTATTGAAAGAACGCTGGTTCACACATACAAACATTCACACACTTCCTTTGTACATGCACACATACTTACACAGAGTTGAAACACTGTTTGATATTTCTTTTTAGTGTTGAATGTTCACTATCCCACTTCCATTGCACACACACACACACATACTTTCCTTTTACGGTACCGAAATCGTGATGGCACCTGTACCAGTAGATCACTAAGAGCACCGTCCAAGCATGATCATTGCCAGAGCATCAGCTTTCTGGCTTCCGAGCCAGTGGCACGTAAATAGCACCATTTGAGCATGATCGTTACCAACGTTGCTGTCCTGGCACTTGTGCCAGTGGCACATGAAAAGACATTTGAGCGAGATCGTTGCCAGTGCCCCTGGACTGGCTCCTGTGCAGGTGGCATGTAAAATACACCATTTCGAGCATAGCCCTTGCCAGTACCTCCTGACTGGCTTTCATGCTGGTGGCACGTAAAAGCACCCACTACACTCTCGGAGTGGTTGACGTTAGGAAGGGCATCCAGCTGTAGAAACTCTGCCAAATCAGATTGGAGCCTGGTGTAGCCATCTGGTTCACCAGTCCTCAGTCAAATCGTCCAACCCATGCTAGCATGGAAAGCGGATGTTAAACAACGACGATGATGATGATGACACATATACTCACATATAGTTGAAACACTCCCATTACCAATTTGCTATCACCCCTTTCTTCCTTATTCATCTATCACCCCCTCCTTTCTCATTCATATGTTGTGACAGAGAAAAACACAAGAGTATTATTATAGTAGATGTTATCCTGCTTAACTCTGTCATTCAACATTTAGAAATACAATGAATGGAGGTTTAAGTTTTATTCTCTACATGTAATTGTAACAAGCTGCATGTTATTTTCTCAAACCGACAACCCTCACCCAGTTTCAATAGAGCAACCAGGAAGATAAAACCACTTATCTGGGGGTTTTTTAAAGCAAGGATAAAAATATTTAATCTGTGTGCATTGAAAACTGGATACAAAATATTAAATTTTTTTTAAATGGCAATTAATAGGACACATGCCCTCCTTTTTTTATAAGTTTTCAATTCAGCAAAAAAGTTATTGAGTTAAATAGCATGAGCTTACAGACCTTCCATTGTTGGGCAGGTGTTTTTATATTATCATATCTTCTGCTGGGACTTAAACAAGAAACAAATGAAAAGAGAAAACAGAGTCTTACAATATATTGTGTTGGGATTTTCTTGTTTCATTTCTCTTATTGCTTCACCCACTTTTTCCAGAAAAGACTTTGAGGCCATGTAACCTGTATATAATAATATACCAAGTAGAAAATAATAAACCATAAAGAAATGTAAGAGACGAGAACAAAAATGAAAGAAAGGGTAAGTAAAAACAGGTTTTGGCAATGCCCATGTCTAAATTAATTTCAGAAATGACACAAAATAGACAAAGGTAAATGGTCAGGTAGAGTTTAAATACAGTAGCAAACGCTTTATGATGCAATATTTGTGAATTAAGACAGTCACCAAAATAAAACTAACTAAAGCGATTATAAAAAAAAATTACTAAAAAACTTAAATAAAAATCTTAACAGCTCCAGTTTATAACATTTATATGTAATATATATCGAAGGACTTCTTTCAGTTTCTGTCAGTCAAATCTTCTTACAAGGCGTTGGTCTGTCTGAGTCTATAGCAGAAGACACCTGCTGAATGTGTCACAAAGTGGGATGGAAACAGAAACAGAAACCATGTGGTTGGGAAACAAATTTCTTAACCACACAATAATGTCTTTATATACAAGCGTGTGTGTGTGTGTGTGTGTGTGTGTGTGTGTGTGTGTGCATGCATACACACAAATACATATAGACAAAATTGAAATAGGTATACATTGTTTGGATACAAAAAATGAAATTCAGTCAACATGACTAACCAAATAGTGTAGAGAGATTCCTAGCAATTAAAAAAAAAAAAAAAACCCCAGCCCTCCAAAAGACAGGTTTTCTAAGGGCATATACAATGCATAAAATGACATCAGATCAGTCTCAGATTGACTATATTTGTGACCTTAATACATAAAGAAGCAGAAGATAGAAGTTAAGAAAAAAACAACAAAAACAAAACTAGAACAGAAAACTTGAAACGTAAAATAGGATAAGTAAGCCAATGATATGAAACTGTCAGTGAGGACACATAAATAAGAGGACACATAATAAACATGTATTTTATGAAGTATCAACCAGAAGCATTGAATTTAGACATTCAGGTATATTTTAATTGAAAGAAACCAGAAATTTTCTCTCGTAAATTAAAATTTTATTATCAGATATAAACAATTTTATTGTTTGAAAGAAAGATTTCATTGCATTTTTTTTTAGTTTCTGACACTCTTTAATGACAGAGGTAGTGTGGATTTCATTCAGAAAATATAAAAAAAAAGAATATAAACAATAAGTCTACCTTAGTAATGAGAAATTTCAGCAGTCAACCTGAACCATAAAACACTAACTATACAGAGGAATAAAAATTGTTGAACAAAAAGAAATTCACTCATTTGTTTAAGCACAGCTTTGATGTGATCGAGGGAGGGATTTCAGGCATGATTTTTATAGTCAGAAGTGATTCCTGTTGTCAAGCATAACCAACTTTTCAAGTAAGGGATTTTTCTTTTTTTTTGTGACCCTGCTAGTACCGGTGCCACATAAAAAGGCACTTGTTCTGGTGCCAGATAAATAGGCACCTGTTCTGGTACCACATAAAAAGGCACCTGTTCAGGTGAGTGTTGGTGACAGGAAAGGTACCCAGTAGTAGAAAGTCTGTTTGAATAAATTCTGTCTGACCCATACAACCATGGCAAAGTAGACGTTAAATAATGATGAGGATGAAGATGTCCCCTTACAACAATTAAATTTCTATTCACTAATTGTTCCCAACACAGACCAGCACCAGTTTCTTCAGACTCCAGAATTCACTCCATCCAAGCCAGCTAGAGTTATGTAACTTGGTTATGGTACGGCATTAGTAATACAAATACAAACTCACCACCGTTTGGTTAGGTTCTAACTCAACAGATATGTAAGTAGAAAATTGACAGAGGTGTTAGAGCATAACACAAAATGCCTTGCAGTATTTGTTCCTGCGTTTGGCACACTGAGTTCAAATTTAACAAGGACATCACAGAGTTCATCCTTTCAAGGGTCAGTAAAATAAATAAACCAGTCTAAGGTGATGGATTGATGCAAGTGCTAGAGTTCAGGACGAAATGCTTTGTGGGTGGCAGACTTAATCTGTCATCATCCACCACATCCAGTCCCTAGGTGACTTTAGTGGAGTTTACTCTGCTGCAGGAACTTTAGTCAGGTTTCTGGTTCAAGTTGACCATCTCTTCCTCCAATCAGTCTGAGAAGCTTTTAAATCAATCATTCCACTACTCTTCATTCCTCGACTAATTAGCATAACAGTGCTAATTTTGATTGTTGTTGTTGTTGGCACTCCGTCGCTTACGACGTCGAGGGTTCCAGTTCAATGGAACAGCCTGCTCATGAAATTAACGTGCAAGTGGCTGAGCACTCCACAGACACGTGTACCCTTAACGTAGTTCTTGGGGGATATTCAGCATGACACAGTGTGACAAGGCTGACCCTTTGAATTACAGGTACAACAGAAACAGCAAGTAAGAGTGAGAGAAAGTTGTGGTGAAAGAGTACAGCAGGGTTCGTCATCATCCCCTGCCAGAGCCTCATGGAGTTTTAGGTGTTTTCGCTCAATAAACACTCACAACGCCCGGTCTGGGAATTGAAACCGCGGTCCTATGACCGCGAGTCCGCTGCCCTAACCACTGGGCCATTGCGCCTCCACCAAATGTTGATAGAAGGCTAGCAATTTGGGGAGAAGGAGTAAGTCGATTTCATCGACCCCAGTGTTCCACTGGTACTTATTTTATCAACCCGAAAGAATCTCTGAAATGTATTTGAACCAAAAACATTCCAGTACGTAGTCCAACATTACAATAGAACAGAGTCACCAGTCCAAACAGCTAGAGAATGGTGACAATAATACCTGTATGACTTGACCATTGACACATCATAGCTGTACAGGAAGCCTGTTCACCTTGGTATTGTCTGACCACTCCTGCAAACAATTTGGCTTTCGTTCTTTAATGTGCAATAAAGATTTTAGGAAAAGTTGCTTTTATTTTAGATTTACACTTACCTGTCAGAATGAAAGAGAAACTGTTTAATTTGTTCAGCTTGAGCCCTTCATATAACTCATCAATTTCTTTAGCACCAAGTACTTGACCCTTGAAATACTGATAACCTGTAGAAATTAAGGAAATAGATGTGTGTGTTTATACCAAAGCGGCACTAGAATTTTAAAATAGCTCTTTCACCTTTTACTCAGGCTAGCTGAAGTGATATATCCATACAAATCGGTCAGTTTTTCAAAAGTCCCCAAAATGTTTGAAGCAGCAATATGTTACTTTCTGACCAGCCAAAACAAATCACTACATTAAAATATATATATATATATATATATATATATTTATCAGTGCCATTACCACCAATTGTAGCTGACGATGTTCAGAGAAAATGTAAACAAATGGAGATACACATGACCAAGCACACTCACACGACTTTGGGTGGTCTGGGGCTATAGTAGAAGACACTTTCCCAAAGTGCCTTGTAGTAAGGCTGAACCACACTGAAATCAAAAACATGACTGGAAAATGAACCTCACCACAACACAGACAGACCTGCACCTACATCACACACATGCACACACAACATCATCATCGTCGTTTAACATTCACTTTTCATGCTGGCATGGGTTGGACGATTTGACTGAGGACAGGCAAGCCAGGAGGCTGCACCAGGCTCTAATCCGATCTAGCAAAGTTTCTACAGCTGGGTGCCCTTCCTAACGCCAACAACTCTGAGAGTGTAGCGGGTGCCTTTTACATGCCACCAGCACGTGGGCCAGTCAGGTGGTACTGACATCAACCATGCTACAATGGTGCTCTTTACAAGCCACCGGCATAGGAGCCAGTTAGGCGGCACTGGCAATGACCACGCTCAAATGGTGCTTTTTACGTGCCACCGGCATGGGAGCCAGTTAGGCGGCACTGGCAATGACCACGCTCAAATGGTGCTTTTTACGTGCCACCGGCATGGGAGCCAGTTAGGCGGCACTGGCAATGACCACGCTCAAATGGTGCTTTTTACGTGCCACCGGCATGGGAGCCAGTTAGGCGGCACTGGCAATGACCATGCTCCAATGGTGCTTTTTATGTGCCACTGGCATGGGACCAGTCAGCTGGTACTGGCAACGACTACGCTCAAATGGTGCTTTTTAAATGCCACTGGCATGGGAGGCAGTCAGGTGGTACTGGCAATGACCACACTCAAATAGTGCTTTTAATGTGCCACCGGCACGGGTGCCAATCAGACAGTACTGTCATCAACCACTAAAATATTTGTTGTTATCCATGAATGATATTAGTCAGGTCCATGCCAGCATGGAAAAGTGGATATCAAAATAATGATATGACCTACCTGTATGATTTGAGAGTTGAACAGAGTTTATGGCACTTGTCTCAAACCCATGGAGCTGACGTCGGGAAAAGAAACAAAAGTGATTTCAGTTAGTAACAAATACGTTAACATCAAACATAATAGTCAGCAATAACTTTATTTTCAGTCAATCATAATTATGAAATCTGAACTTTAGCAATGGAATAAAAAATGGTCTGAAATTTTAACACAAGGCCAGCAGGTTTGAGGGAAGGACAAAATTGATTAAAATGACCCCAGCACTCAACTAGTTATTTTACTGGCCCTGAAAGGAGGAAATGCAAAGTCAATCTCAGTGGAATTTAAACTCAGAATATAAAGACAGAGAAAATACTGTTAAGCATTTCACCTGGCGTGCTAATAATTCCTTTCTTATTTCTTTACTGCCCACAAGGGGCTAAACATAGCGGGGACAAACAAGAACATACAAAGAGATTAAGTCGGTTACATCGACCCCAAAAGGATGAATGGCAAAGTCGACCTTGGCGCAATTTGAACTCAGAACGTAACGTCAGACGAAATACTGCTAAGCATTTTGCCCGGCGTGCTAACGTTTCTGCCAGCTCGCAGCCGTACTACTCTAGGCACAAGGCCCGAAATTTTGGGGGATGGAGTTGGGGGCAGTCGATTAGATTGACTCCAGTATGCAACTGGTACTTAATATTTATTGACCCCGAAAGGATGAAAGGCAAAGTCGACCTCAGTGGAATTTGAACTCAGAACGTAAAAACAGATGAAATACCACTAAGCATTTTGCCAGGCGTGCTAATGATTCTGCCAGTTTGCCACCTTCAATGGAATAAAATTTGATAACGTAAATTAATTCTTCTCTGAAATACATTAATCAAATGATAAAATATAATTTGACGGTGATGAGCTGGCAAGATCTTCTGTACATAGCAGAAAATGCTTAGTGGTATTATTTCTGGCACTCGACATTCTGAGTTCAAATCCCACGGAAGTTGACTTTGCCTTTCATTACTTTAGGGTTGATGAAATAAAACACCAGTCAACCATTCAGGTTGAATGTAATTGACTTGCCCCCCCTCTTCTTGAAATTGTTGGCTGTGAACCCTGCAATGAAATGGGGTCCCATTCACTTATATGCCATAGATACTGGAGAACCAACCCTATGAATTCTAAAAGCTTGGAAGAAGAAAAAAAAAAATTTAGGAAAGTCTGGATGTTCCAATGCCCACCAATAGATTAAGTACCAAAGTTAAAAAAGGAATAAGCACTGGGGGTCAATTTGTTTGACTAAACCCTTCAAAGTGGTGCCCCAGCATGGCCACAGTCTAATGACTGAAACCAGATAGACGATAGTAAAATAGGAACAGTTTTACTCTATTGTTTCAAATGATAATAACACTTGAAGTGGGTTTACCGCTGAGGGTACTTGATCATTGATTACAGAGTAAACAACACACACACACACACAAAAAGTCTGAATAGAATTTACAATCAAATTTGAAACTTATTCAAGGTCTTAGAACAAACTAGCTCCAGAGAAATTATATTCTGAATTCCAGCTCTAATATTGCTTCACCATTATTAAATAACATTGTTCTCATTTCATACAAAACAGCTGTACATAAATTTGCATTTATAACTTCAGATAAACATGTTTCTGCGAGCAAAACCATTGTCTTTTTATGGTAGCTAAAACTGAATATGAAGTTTCTTGTTTGATTTCATTCTATTTTACATTTATACTTCTTAATTTCTCATTCTCACTGTAGGTAAGTATTTAATGCATTTCAGGGAAGAATTAATTTACTTAAGAAGAATTAATTACTTAAATTAAATTTTATTCCATTTACTATTGTATTTATTTACAATAGTAAATTTTGTCTCATTCTTTCCAAGCTATTCCCCTGAAGAAGCTTCAAATCGAATTTTAGATATAAAAATGAGATTTTACTTGCAGAAAGTTAGGAGCCACAAACATAAATATGGATATTCAGCATCAAATGAAAAGAGAAATTTTAACAAGTAAGCAGTGTTAGCCCTGATGTCCACAAGTGTTTTATGTATAGTGCATGTCATTTAAAACTGTATATCTTGTTAGCAGGTCTGTAAATGCTTGTATGTTGTGTGTACCTCATCTATGTATGAATGTAGCTCCATATATGAATGCATATACCTGTGAGACATGAAATGCTACTAACACTACACACCAACTGTTCTTCACCCACAAACAAGTTACTCATCAATTCCTATACCAATTTGCTAATCATAGGTGCAGGCATGGCTGTGTGGTAAGAAGCTTGCTTCCCAACCGCATGGTTCCGGGTACAGTCCCACTGCATGGCACCTTGGGCCAGTGTCTTCTGCTATAGCCTCAGGCTGACCAAAGCCTTGGGAGTGGATTTGGTAGACGGAAACTTATATATATATGTATATATTTGTGCGTGTGTGTCTGTGTTTGTCCCCCTGCCATCGCTTGACAACCCCACCTGACATCGCTAGCTGTTCGGCAAAAGAGACCGATGGAATAAGTACTAAGCTTACAAAGAATAAGTCCTGGGGTCGATTTCTTCGACAAACACCCTTTAAGGCAGTACTCCAACATGGCCACAGTCAAGTGACTAAAACAAGTAACAGAATAAAAGAGTATCATGCTATTCTGTTCCACCAGGCCAAGAAATGTCTCACCACATTGTGGACCAACTTGAAGACATCTGTTTCTTCATACACTTTTAGCTCCCAATGAGTGAATGAGGGATTAATTCTTAACCTAATTAGATCTTGCCACCCTGTTCTACAAAGCCAAGAGAAAACACCTTCGCAAAACAAAGAGATAACACATGACTTCCTGCAGTGATCTTCACAGACAAACAAACGATGCCACACATTTTGAACCAATAAAGCCAACCAACAAGGGCACCCTTCTCCTCCTCCTCCACACACACACACACACACACACACCAGCAATTTGAAAAGATTATAATCACAAAATCCCTTCCACAAACGAACTAAAAGTAGTTGTTGTGAATTTCTACTTTTCAGGACGGAGGAGTAGAATAGACAAATAGGTAGAATAGATAAGCAGAGAAGCAAGCAGGTAGAGGTGTAACTAGATAAGTAGACACACATACCTGGGCATGAATACAAAAAAATACACCATGGTATGTGACCATGTAATTGATTAGTTTAAAAATATTCAAAAACATCATAAAATCATGATTTCATTGAAAAATTGTAATGGCCTTAGACAAAAAAAAAAGGTCTAAGTATTTATATCTTTTATTTTGTGTTTTTTCATCTCACTCATATTTATCAATAAATTCCTTTATATTTTAAAACTTGTTTGATATTCCAATGCTGAAATCAATATTTACAGTTGTGGTGTCTTATTGCAATCAAAGTGAAAATATTATCCCATTGGCACAACATGGAAAGACTTCAATCATTATGTAAATGATAGGAGAGTAAATACACAAATAAGTGACATCCTGCTGTTTTCTCCTCAGTGAGTGGCGAGGGAGGACTGAAGTGGAAAACAAGCAAATGAAACAAGGTCAATGGAAAATAAATGAGTGCAAGCATGGCTGTGTGGTAAGAAGTTTGCTTCCCAACCACATGGTCCTATGTTCAATATCTTTGATTATAACAATAGGCTATGTGAGTGGATTTGGTAGACAGAAACTGTTTATATTGATTATATTTACATGAAGGATTCACATCATTTTCATCATCATCATCATTGTTTAATGTCCGCTTTCCATGCTAGCATGGGTTGGACGATTTGACTGAGGACTGGTGGACCAGGAGGCGACACCAGGCTCCAATCTGATTTGGCAGAGTTTCTACAGTTGGATGCCCTTCCTAACGCCAACCACTTCGAGAGTGTAGTGGGTGCTTTTACGTGCCACAGGCATGAGGGCCAGTCAGGCGGTACTGGTGATGGCCACGCTCGAAATGGTGTATTTTATGTGCCATCTGCACAGGAGCCAGTCCATCGGCACTGGCAACGATCTCGCTCAAATGTCTTTTCACGTGCCACTGGCACAAGTGCCAGGGAGGCGAAGATATTAGGAAGTGAATTCTAATTATCTAATTATCCATGCTAAGTCTACAGTGGTTGCTATACAATAGAAACATAATTATCATAATTAAGACAGAAAGTAAATTGTACCATTTGTGATGTTTAATTGTTCAACTGCAAAACGTGTAAAACAGATCACTTACAATCTATACCACCTGATTGTCTATAAATCTGTTAATGTCATATTCAAAGAATTAAACTGATTAATAAATCTCAGCTTACTTTTTGATTTTAAGTATTTGAATTGATTTTTTTATCTGTTTCAGTCATTTCCCTGTGGCCAAGCTGGGCCACCACCTTGAAGGGTTTTAGTCTAACAAAGTGAGTCATGACTTAATTTTTTAAGCCTGGTTTTTATTTTGTCGGTCTCTTTTCTGCCAAACCTTTAAGTTTGGAGATACAAACACACAAACACTGGTTGTCAGGCAGTGGTGGTGGGGTGGGGGGACAAACATGGACACATACACACACACCCGATGGGCGTCTTTTCTTTAAGTTTTGAAAACTACTCACAGGGCTTTGGTCAGCCTGAGGCTATAGTAGAAGACACTTGCCCAAGATGCCATGCAGTGGGACTGAACTCAGAACCATGTGGTTGGGAAGCAACTACATTTTACTTATGTCTGTCATTAGATTGTGGCCAAGTTAGGGCACTGCCCTGAAATGTTTTAGACAAGCAAATCAGCCCCAGTACTAATGTATTTTTAAGCCTGGTGCTTTTTCTGTTGATCTTTTTTATTGAACCACTGAGTCAAGAAACATAAACAAACCAAAAGTGGTTGTTAACCCTTTCATTACCAAACCGGCTGAAACCGGTTCTGGCTCTGAGTACAAATGTTTTTGTTTTTTTTTATAAGTTTTGAGTTAAAATCTTCTACCAAACCTTAGTCACAATTTATGTTTCTAACACTAGCTGAATGATAACTAAGTTATTTTACTAAATTCTTTGTTATATTTAAAATTAATTGAAAGAAATACAGAGCATCTCAAAATAAATACAGTAATGTAAGGGTTAAACAGTGGTAAGTGGGTGACATACAGACATATATAGACACACACAGCAGGTTTCTACACAGTTCCTCTACCATATTGATACAAAAGGCATTGGTCAACCCAGAGATAGAGTAGAAGACACTTGCTCAAGGTTCTGCACGGTGGAACTGAACCCAAAGCCATGCAATCACAAAGCAAACAAATTTCAAGAATGAAGTATAATTAATTGGATTGACCATAATGTAATATTTAGTACTCACTTTTATTAATTAATAGAGTAATATTTACCTCCCGTTAGCGAAGGCAGAGGTATTGTTTTCAGCTGTGTTTGTTGGTTTGTTTGTCTGTGGACAAGAACTGCTGGATGGATTCAGATGAAACTTTCAGGCATGTTTGGCCTTATGATTAGCATGAACTGATTAGATTTCGGGATTGATCCGGTACTGGACAAGGATTCTGGATTATTTTTCCGTTTTTTTTTTAATTCGTTTTTAAGAGTGGTTGGGTTCATTTTTAGTATTCTTGTTTGTGAGAGAAATCGAGTTTATTTCAGATATTCTCATTTTAAAAATCATCTCTGGCTAATCGTTGAGAGGACATTGGTGTTGCCTTGGTGGAGGTTTGCACTCTCTGAGTGCTCTTGTTAGTACTTATTTTTATTTAAAAAATAGAGTAATATTTAGTACTTACTTTTAATAAAAATAAAATTTTATTTTTACCAATTTATATTGCAAGATTCCTGATATGAAATCGTGTGTTGAAACAGATATTGTTGTACTTGGGGATGGTCATTTTTTTTTTTTATTGCTAATAAACATACACACTATATATTTATTTTTCACTTGTTTGTTACTGTTATTTTTTTAAAAAGTTTAACTCATGACCATTGTCCAGAAATCTTTCATCACACATCTGTAACCTCTATAGTGGCAAGAGCACACACAAAAGTGAAAAGCGTTGCTGAAGAGGTCACAGATGTGTGACGAAAGATTTCTGGACAATGTACACAAATTAAAATTAAAAAAACAAAAAAAAAACAGTAATAAACGAGTGAAGAACAAATATATAGTGCGTGTGTTTATTTGGCAAAAAAAAAAAAAAAAATTGACCATTCCGAAATGCAACAGAATTTATTTTCACACTAAGAATTGCTGAAGCGTGGAATAAACTACCTGCGTCAGTTGTTAACTATTGAGACCCTATATCCTTCAAAACTTCCCTGCTTCCTGAAATTTGCCAACAATCCACCTGATGTCCCCGCCTCACATTTTCTTATTTCTTTACTGCCCACAAGGGGCTAAACATAGAGGGGACAAACAAGAGATTAAGTCGATTACATCGACCCCAGTGCGTAACTGGTACTTAATTTATCGACCCCGAAAGGATGAAAGGCAAAGTCGACCTCGGCGGAATTTGAACTCAGAACGTAGCGGCAGACGAAATACCGCTAAGCATTTCACCCGGCGTGCTAACGTTTCTGCCAGCTCCCCACCCCACATTTTCTTTTAAACAACTCGTTCACTGTTCATTTTCTGTGCATCATTCTATGTACTATTCATACACTTTTAGCCACTTTTTCAGATGAGCATTGTATACAATACTTTTTCTAAGCATTGTATTCAGTAAATTCATTATTATAGATGTATATTATATAAAAAGTGGAAAATGATCCCAATGAAGTTTGAACTCACAATAGTGAGAAGCATAACTATATGCGTTGAAGCATTCTATTCTCTGTCAAATTTAATACTTTTGCATTTATAATGGAAACCGAATCTTCACATAAGCACAGCGCACACCCACACATAGATTTACTGGAAGTTTCTTTGTGACCAGTGACTTTCACATACCACAAATGATGAAGGTAATGGTGGGGGTGTATGTTTGTGACCTAATTTGAGTAACTTACACAAGGAAGGTGGATAGAT
>NC_142929.1:136649114-136659114 GCF_046866305.1 Octopus bimaculoides
CTAGCATTCTTCGGGCCGGTTCAGGCACGAGAACAGACTCGTGCAGTGAAAGGAAGACGAGGAAAGCCGTTTACTACTAATTAGTCTCATATACCACAAGCTATTTCAGAACCACATGTAAAACTTCACCGCGATGGCAGCTAAGATCAGAATCGCCAGCGACATGATCAGGCCTTTTAATGGCGAGGACGATGTAGTGGCCTGGATGCGAAAGATCAGGCTTGTGGCGAGACTGCAAGGGATAAGCGATGTGGTGAGTCTTATGGCGCTATACTTGGAAGAAAAGACCCTGACCCTGTGTTTAGAGATGGATGAGGAAGAGAGGTTGAGTGCGGAAAAGATTGAGCAGAGATTGAGAAAGGCATATACAGAGAGCGAGTATACTGCCTTTGTTAAGCTAGGGACTGTTAGATGGGGCAGGGGAACGGTGGCAGTGGTCAATTCCAAAAACAATGTATCCGTGGATGGAATGCCGCGTCACGTGCTGGACCTGCGCAGGATAGTCACTTCGTTGGATGAAGTGTGCGGAGAGGGAAACGACGCACCTGGCTTGAGATCTCGACACGTAGGGCGCCCACCCGGTTGGATGGCGGACTTCGACGTGGAGTAGGGGTGGACGTGATCTTTAAGATCAGGGTGGCATGTGGTATGACGTCAGCAAATGGGGAGCTGACAGCTGACCGGAGGAGGAAGAGGGGCTGAGGGAGCCTCGATTGAGATTTCGTGCCCGTTTTCGATGGGAAGACGCGCGAGGCGATCGCCCAGGTGAGGGAGAGGTAGCTGCTATTTCTAGCGTTCTTCCGGTCGGGCCAGGCGCGAGGACAGACTCGTGCGGTGGATGGAAGACGAGGTAAGCCGTTAACTACTAATTACTCGCATACACCACAGTTACTTTTAGTACTAAGTCGCTCCACTAGTAAATGTTCCGTTGTTCTTTTTTTTAAAATGCTGTCAAACAACGAAATTACTCAGTTATTTTATTACTAACCACTTCAAATATATTCGAGTATGGTTTATGTACAGGCCTGCACAAATGTATTATAGCCGGCATGAGATGGCCGACTGGCAAGAAATCATATTCAAATCTCGCTCTACGTCCTAAAAGTCTTTCAAAACAATGCCAGACACATTGAATAATATAGTCATTGATACACCGTGTCGAGAAATAAGAGCAGGGGTGGCCACGAGTGGAGCCGTTTTAATCAGCTGTCTCCTCGAGCAGAGCTTATGTGAGACTAAACGGTATATAAACATTAGGATTACGTAGTTATTCGAACCACTAGAAATAGCAACCAAATAACACTCGAATCATAACCCTATTGTTATCTTAAAAAGGACACGGACAAACGGTCAACAACCTTCGTGCTGAAAATTTGTTTTGCCGTACCTTTAGTTTGTTAAAGTACAATTAAACCCGTAAACAGATGAATAAACAGGACTTTCTTATCTGAGACAAACGACTGTTAAAGATTAGAGGAAATTTAAGACTTTCTAATCTGTAACAAGAACCGTAGTTTAAAAATATGTCCCGGCTTTCGAGTCTAGATATACGACTCGGGCGATTAGGCTGATGTATACAACCGTTATCTAATGGACTATAATAGTTATCTAAACATCATAGAAGAAATAATGGATTAATACACGAAAGTACGTAGTCTGGAGTTCATTCTAAGGAATATAATGCAAGGGAAGGGATACTGGTCTGTTTACATGGAGAAGATCAAACAATTCGCGTCCGGCATGTTCTGTTTTATAAGAATGTATTATCAATCAAATAAATATTGAAGTTCGACATTAGCACAAGAGTATCGACACCAGAGCAATAAAGTCAACATCGATGGGGTTTGAACGCGCAACCTAAAAGGGCGTAACTATATACCACATGATGGTGATTCAGGTACTTAACCGTTTCGATAATCCACTGACCTTGGAGATTAAATTTATAAAAGTAAGTTTTATAAGTCTAGCGATAAATTATACATATATAAGTAGCGATAAATTAAATATATTTTTCTTCTGATAAACAAAAAAAAAAAAACAACAAAAACCAGAGAAAAAATACGAAAGACTAAAGAGCAGCGGTGATGCCATATATGAGTGTGTGTGTGTGTATGTATGTATATATGTTGTTATAGCAAAAATATCACCATGGAAATAAATGACTATTTACCTGTAGAGGGAACAATGCCACTTTGTTACCGACATAGCCTGATACAACAGTACTTTGGATGGTTAGAACACGCGGCATTTCGAGATCATCAAGCATTGCACAGAAGACGGCAAGGGTAAAAAAAACCCCCTCAAATAACTGTTATTGTACAACGACGGTTCGTTCGGTCGATACAAGGAGAACGGACGAATATCTTGTATTTATAAATAAGCTTTGGTGTGAATTGTTGCAGTTTAAGGTTGTAAGTCTGAAGAAGAATTAGTTGCAGTTTAAGGTTGTAAGTCTGAAGAAGAATTAGTTGCAATCCAGTAAAGGAATAATAAATGCTGCTTCAGCTCTCCGCCAACAGACGTCGTCAGAAACTGATTATTTGAATGGAAAAGGACAAGAATTTTTAAAGGAGGGGGAACTACTCTAGTGAACAAATTGCATAATCAACTTATTTGTTTAGGATTGTTAGCGGGTCTCTCTATCATATAGTCACACATATACACACCCATATATACATCCATACTTATACACATATATATTAAGTATTGAGCATATAAACAAAAGCAACAGGCTTTAAGGACATAAAAATAATCCATAAACTTTTCGAGTGGACAGAATTATCACAAGGCTGGTTACACATAAAAACAAGAAATAAAAAGAAAAAACTCAAAATTTTTTTCTCTCACTCAATCATTGGTATTTTGTATTGCAGATCGGGCGATTTGTATCTATTCGAGTTAATACAGTTGTCTCGTTACTGGCATCTTCCTGTGCCGCTATCAAAGACATATCTTGGTGGCTCAATAAATGGTGCCTTTACGGTATCGTCCCACTTGCTAGAAACTGCAGCCAACTTTTCTCAAATCACACCTTATCCTACGATAAAAAAAAAAAAAGAAAAACGTATCGGATACTGTATTTCGTTTTATAAAAATAAGAAATAAAAACGTGTATTTTTTTTTATCCTTTCGTGACTAAATGCAAAATTAGTTTGGCGTTCTACCCTTGACTTTATTTCGTATAAATTTCTCATAAATAGTTTGTGTTTTTTTTTTTTTCATATAAAGGTCTTCACCCGGGAACAAAAAAAAGTTAACCAGCCTGGTGGGGGTGTTATCAAGTATGTGGAAAACGAATATCAAAAAAAAAAAAAAATGCGCACTGATGACCCTGAGGTGGGGAGGGAACTTTCGGAAAATTCACAAGATCCGATTTTTCTGTCATAATTTCCGGTAAAATGGATATATATTGATTTTTTTTTTACGGAATCCCGCGTTTTTGGTTATGGAGGATCCGATTCTGAAAAAAAGAAGAAAAAAATTTCAAAAAACTCGCATTTTCAAAATTTCAATTACTCCTCCCCCACTTCTTATTTTTGACTTTTCCCGGAATTTTTTTTTTTTGCGAAATACGTAGAAAAATACGAAGATTGTGATTCTGAAAACAATTGGTTTGTAAAATTTTAATTTTTCAAAAATAAAAAAATAAAAATCTCTATATATATGTACATATATATATATATATATACACCATCAGGCCTTCAAGAAGGCTATCCACATGTTAGAAATAACAGCCAAATCTCACAAAACTGCGATAACATAATGTAATCACTCTACTCACCTTTCTGCAGAGATTTCTTTCAGAATAATTTCCCGCAGTAATATGACAAAGTAATTCATGTGAAATTAAAGTGATTTTTTTTTTTTTTGCTTCAAACTTTCTTTTTTAAACTTTTTTTAAAAACTTTTTTTCGAATTTATATATATATATATATCCATTTTACCGGAAGTTATGACGGAAAAATCGGATCTTATGAATTTTCCGAAAGTCTCCTCCCCACCCCAGGGTCGTCAGCGCGCACTTTTTTCATATTCGTTTTCCACCCCCCACCCAGGCTGGTTAATTTTTTTTTTTTTGTTCCCGGGTGAGGATCTATATATTGACCGGAAAGTTTTCAGAGATACGTTTTCAAGGCTGTAGATTACGATTATATTGATACTCACTCTGAATTTGCTTCTTCGTAACTCTAAAATTCGTCTACTCTTTTACTTGTTTCAGTCATTAAATTATGGCTATACTGGTGCTCGACCTTGAAGGGTTTAACCGAACAGGTCCCCTCTAACCAATAATGTCCTTAAAGCCTGTTGCTTTTGTTAATATGCTCAATGTACAAACATCTCTTGCACAGTTTTCGTCTTCCAAGTTCATTTGCTGAATACAATTGTATAAGATGTTCGCAATGGAACTGAACCCGAAACCAAGTGGTTGCAAAACGACCTTCTTAATCACACAGCTATCCCTGTACCTAAAATATCGTGGGGAACGAACACAGGATCCACCAACCCCTCAAAATTTTAGAGTCTCGCGCTCTACTGACTAAGCTAGCTGCAAATATTTTTAAATGACATTTTGCTTAAATACCTTTTCGAACGAGTTTTTCCTTTTTTACCAAAGCCTATTCCCCATAGGAGGGGGTAGCCACAACAAGACACATACCAGGCATTCCATTCATTTCCTAGCTCAAAGAGGCAAGCCCTATCCTATGCTCGGGTCAAGGCATAGAAATCAACCCCCGATATCAGCAGCGGGGCCCGATAGTATATGCTGGGTTACCCCCGCCGCATCATACTGGTTCTGTACCTCTTTGAGCAACATCAAATTCACTCATCCGTCCACAAACACTCTCCAAGCTTTCCTATCATTTATAAACTCTCTTGCCTCTCTCACTCCCAAACCTCTAACCACCACAGCTTTCCTCACTCCATCCATCCACACAAACTGAGGTCTGCCTCCGGTTCTGCTGCCTACCACTTCTGCCTTCAGCATCCTCCTTACCATCCACTCCTCATCCATCCTTTCCATGTAGCCAAACAACCTCAACATTCGTCTATCCATCCTGGTACATTGATTTTCTCACATTCCTGCTCGCTTTCGCACCTCCTCATTTCTCATTCTGTCCATCCGTGTCACACCAACCATAGTCCTCAAACATCTTATCTCAAACACATCTAGTCTCCTCCTTTCCGCCTTTCTTATCCCCCGCGTCTCTGCACCATATAACATTGTCGGCACAATCACGCCCTCATACACACCTCTTTTCGCTTTCATACTCAACCTTTTATCTCTCAGCACACCTTTCACAGTTCCAAGTATCTTGCTCCTCTCCCTCACTCTATAATCCCACTTCCTCACCCAACCACCCCCAACCGCCGTCACATGTGATGCCAGATACATAAAAACACTCATCTCCTCTAACATCTCACCATTTATACTCACATCCATCCTACCAGCCATTCCATCTCTCGAACATCTCATCACCTTACTCTTAGCTACATTCACTTTCAGTTTCCTCCTCTCACACACTCTTCCAAACTCTACCACCAGTCTCCTCAGTTGCTCTTCTGAATCCGCCACAATAACTGACTTACCTGCCATTTCTCTCCATTTTCTCCCACCATTTGGGTTTCCCTACCAAAGGTTCTAGCGTTCACCTCTCTCACCACACCATCCTTATATAAATTAAATAGCCACGGAGACATCACACAACCCTGTCTTACCCCACCTTCGCATCAAACCACTCACTTACTTCACCATCCACCCTTACACACGCCCTACTTTCTCTATAGAAACTCTGTACAGCTCCCAACAATTCACCATCTACTCCGAACAACCGTAACATCTGCTACATTGCATCCCTATCCACACGGTCATATGCCTTCTCTAGGTCCATAAAGGGCCTATACACTTCCCTCCCTTTTGCCAATAACTTCTCAGACATCTGCCTTACTACAAATATCTCATCTGCGCACCCCTTCCACTCCTAAAACCGCACTGCTCCTCTCCGAGTACACTCTCTTCTGGTTCCTCACCCTTACAAACAGAATTCTCCCATAGAGTTTACCAACCACATACAACAGACTTATACCCCTAAAATTTCTACTCACATTTATCGCCTTTCTCCTTGTACAGTGGCACTATGTAGGCACTGCACCAATCCTTTGGTGCCCTTCCAACCATATAACAAACATTCATAAACCTCACTAGCCATTCAGTCAATGTTACTCCTCCTTTCTTTAGGCATTCCCTCGTA
Source organism: Octopus bimaculoides (assembly GCF_046866305.1). Taxonomy (NCBI): domain Eukaryota; kingdom Metazoa; phylum Mollusca; class Cephalopoda; order Octopoda; family Octopodidae; genus Octopus; species Octopus bimaculoides. Next base: position 136,655,366 of record NC_142929.1, read on the forward strand.
CACCCATCTACACCTGGCGCCTTTCGGTTTGCCATCTTCCGCGAGGATTCCCTCACCTCCTCCCTTCCAATTGCACCGTAGTTCCATTCCCCAACAACAGGCATTCTCCTCTCTCCTCCTACAGCCACTATACTTGCCTCCCTATCATCCTCCACATTTAAGAGCTCACTAAAATACTCAACCCAACTCCTTTGTACATCCTCGCTTCCTTTCAACAAATTTCCATTTACATCCTTCACTCTTCAAACATAAATCTGAAGGCAAAAATGAAAAAGCCGGGAGGGAATGTTAAATTCACAGGAATACGTGATAATAAATTTGTGTAGGGAAAATGACTCGAAATCCTCTCAACTTTTTTCATTTGTATTTAATTTTTATCGACATAATTATAATATACACTCTGAAAACATATCTCTGTAAAATGATATTTTTCTGGGTTGGGGTGGGGGAACGCATATTTTTCAAAGCATTATGAAAAAATATATTCGAGGTGGGGCACAAAACTGTAGCTGTGTCATGCTAAATAACTCTATAGGCAATGTTATTTTGCATAATACAACTACAGTTTGCAAGATACAATACAGTTTACTGCTGTGTGCTTCAAAGACATGAGTTCGTTAGCTTGTTTATACTGTCAAGTTCAGGTCCCTTGTTAATTTGGAATTAATAATTGAGGAATGTACAGTTGAAAATGTAGAAATTTTAAAGACGTCACAAAAGTTATTATTAATTCTAATGATCAAATTGACATATACATAGCTTCTGTTCGACGGTCATCAGATAACATCTGAAATCTGCCTTTTTTTTCTTTTGCATATGTATATCTTAAACTATTTCTAGTTAATTCACCGACTCCACCCTTAATTTTCTTATTTCTTTATTGCCCACAAGGGGCTAAACATAGAGGGGACAAACAAGGACAGACAAAGGGATTAAATCGATTACATGGACCCCAGTGCGTAACTGGAACTTAATTTATCGACTCCGAAAGGATGAAAGGCAAAGTCGACCTCGGCGGAATTTGAACGTAGAACGTAGCGGCAGACGAAATACCGCTCAGCATTTCGCCCGGTGTGTTAACGTTTCTGCCAGCTCGCCGCCTTAATTTTCTTTCCTTTAGAAAGATTATTATTAAGTGAGCGGACATTATTCTTAAACTGTAGAACAAAATACTTAGTGGAATTTTTTCCGGCTCTTTACGTTTTGAGTTCAAATCCCGCCGAGGTCAACTCTCTCATCCTTTCGGGGTCAATAAAATAAAATAACAGCTAAGTACTAAAGTCGATATAATTGACTGACACCCTCCTTCCAGAATGGCTAGCTTTGTGCTAAAATTTGACACAGGAAGACAATGAGTTAGCAGGGTCGTTTGCGTGCCGGACAAAATGCTTAGCGACATTTCTTCTGGTTTTACGTTATGAGTTCAAACTCCACCGAAGCCGATTTTGCCTTTAATCCTCCCAGGGAACGATAAAATAAATACCAGTTGGACACTGGAGTCGATGTGATCGACTTACCGCAAAATTCCTGCAAATTTGTATCATGATTTGAAACCATTACTAAAAAGATTCGTACCATTTAAAATGGTCCTCAGGCCACAATTTGCCCATGACATCTATAGAGAATGGTATTTCTGGTGCGAAATTCTTAACCATTCGGCAACACTGATTGGTTGCAACAACTCAATACGACAATTGTTGTTTAATCCTGTATCAGCTGCTAATCTTCTAAACCTATGACTAAAAACATTCCAGCCATGACCCTCCTATCTTTTTTTCGGACACTTTGTACCCTAGACTGCATAATTGAATCGTATTTTATGTTAAGACTGTGGATAAGGTGGTGAGTTGGCAGAATTGTTGGCATGCTGGGCAAAATTCTTAGCGGCATTTCGTCTATCTTTATGTTCTGAGTTCAAATTCTGACGAGGTCGACTTTGCCTTTCATCTTTTCGTAATCGATAAATTAAGTACCAGTGGAACACTGGAGTCGATGAAATCGACTATCCCCCTTCAAATCGTGTGGTACCCATTTGTCGAGCTTTTCTGATTTTCCAATCGCATGCAAATAGTTGCAGGCAGTCTTCTGACTAAGTTGAAGTTCTTTTGCAAGTTCTCGAGTGGTTTTACGTCGATTTTTCTCAATGACAGTCTTTAATTGACCGTCATCGATGACAGATGGGCGTCCACTACGCTCACGATCTTCAAGGTTCAGGGTCTCCACTGCGAAATCGTTTAATGCATTTTCGAGCTGACCACTCACTAGTCATTTCCTCACCAAACATTTTGTTGATATCGCGAGCAGTTCCAGCTGCTTTACATCCTTTGTAGAAGTTAAATAGCAAAATTGCTCGAATATCGCGCTTTGACAGTTCCATTTCAGATGATTGTAACAACGGTGATAAAAATATCAATGTTAATTTATTGATGCAATTGGGCAAGTGCAAGTCTGTATTATCAGACAATTGCAAAAAATGTATTAAAAAAAATTTAAAACTGCAAAAATCCGGTACAAATTCTTCATTGATCAAAACGTTGGTTACTTTTTACTCAACTAGATACATATTTGTAAATTAGTATCAAAATACATCACCTTCAGTTACCGACGTAGACAGCCAGGTCGTTAACATTTTTTCTTCTTTTATTTTCACAGTTATGTCCCTTCGGAGTATAATTTTACAGAATCGTTTGCCCATCGAATAAAACGCGCAGTGGTATTTCATCCGTCTTCACGTTCTGAATTCAAATTCCACCGAGGTCGATTTTGTCTTTCATCCTTTCGGGGTCGATAAACTAATCAGAATACAACAAAACCCAAGTAGCTTAATGGACAGAGACAAACCTACAACAGTAACATAGTATATAGGATTTATTTACCATAATTTAATATCATTGTCACCAGATTTAGTAACATGGATCAAATACTTCTGACAATATCAACAACAGGGTAACATTCTGCATACTAAATACACTCACGATTGTGTCCCATATAGCTTGAGAAACTTGTGTTTATATATCCTTGCAATTAGTAGACAAAACTTATTCTGAAGATGAGAACCTACAACAAGAACGAAATGTGTTTTAAAAATACTAAGGGACATAACTCTAACATCTTTAACGGCGATGCAGCTGGTTATTGACTTGGTGGTTATTTTGAGAAGATACAAGGTCAGTTTATGGTTGATGGGAGAGGTGCGCCGGCAATTGCGTCGATTTCTGAAATTAACGCTAGAGTGGTGGGCAGCAAAGTAAACACCACGATGATGTAAATTCACATAATACACGACCGAAACTAAATACTATAATGTATTTAAAATTTGGAGCGCTATCGTTTCTGTTCCTTCACTACTTACCATTTCAATAAGGTCAACGGCATGGTGAAGTAGGAAGAGATGCTTACCACCACATCATCCTATCGGTCGAATTTGAGAAGGAGTTCTCAAATTTCCTCTAACTTATCAAATTTGTTAATTAATTAAGAAAAGCAGCATGAATTAACAGATGGGGTGCTAAAAGTGTCTTTTGGCCGTCCCGCAAGAAAAATCCTTTTTCTAAGTTAAAGGGTGAAATAGAGAATGTCGAGCTAAAAATGATAAATGCTTGAAAATTATCTTTCTTTCTCTTTAAAACTTGCTAATAATTGTCACTCGGGTTATTGTTTCCTATTATTGAATGAAAGTTAATTTTGATTAATTAAATAAAAACAAACAATTTTATTCAATTATTTTATTTTTTATAATTACACAAGTT